>NW_026934324.1:0-60377 GCF_032062105.1 Saccostrea cuccullata
ATCATGCAATTCTATTTGAAATTTACATAGGCTGTACTATAATATTTTTTTCTGAGAAAATTTGTAATACAGACCCATGGACACATGCCTTGATGTTCCTAAAAAGAAGTAGACAAGCGGTCCAAAGAACGAGATATACAGTCCACATATTGGAGGGAGGGAAGACAGCATAGCGTATGCCATACCTATAAAAAAAATTGTCACAGAATCAGAGCTAAGGTAATTTGTGATCGATTAGATTTCAACGGACGCTTGTAAAAACAGCTGTCTTGCGTATCCGAGATTTTATTTCCCCCAAATTTCTTCTTTTCTGCAAAGTAAGTAAAATAAAATGAGAAAAATAAGGCCATCCTTAAAAAAATTGTTTGTTTGGAATTGCCGCCTGAAGGGTTTCAGACACAGGAGGGAGGGAAGGAAATTATTTTTTTTAATTCAAGATAAATTTTAAATTTTAGATAAAAATCTCAGTAAACAGTAATATATACATTTTCTGACATTTAAAAAAAAGGATCTACCATCAACAAAAAAAACCCTAATTTTACATAGATCTGACACTATATTTCAGTGTTTTGTATGGTGTATGTGATACATGTAATGGGCAAAAAAAAAAAAATTGATTAAATAAAAAAAACCTTACTTTTGGTCAATTTTTTTTCAGGAGGGGGCAAACGTCAAAAACGTTAAACTACTTTGTAAGTTTTACAAATGTATTTTTTAATTTTACATTTTCCTAGTCATCAGTCATAAGTAGCCTTTGATTTAAGTTAAAAAGGAGAAAATCTGGAATACTGTATAGATTAAAGCAAGGAAAGGTATGTCAAACATATATTTAGTTCTCGCGAGGAATTTTAAATGTGCACCTGCATGTTCAACAAAGGACCGATGTCTACTTTGATCGTTTCGAAGGTGGGTATAGTTACAGTAATTGTGAAAAAGTGAATTTTCAAGAGTATTTGAGATTTTTATTTCAAATTTGCAGTGAAACTGAAGCCTTTATTTATTCTTTGCCTGTTCCTTGGAGACAGTTTGCGTTTAGGAAAAAACATGAGGAGAATCAAGGGTAAGTTTGTAATTTCTTTCATGCAATTTATAACGTACATGCAATCAGAGCTTGTGAGTCTAATCCCCCTCTTCTCTGTTAAATTGTTTACATTAAGGAGGCTGAGGGGTCAACAAATTAACCACCAAATTTAACTTAATTTTTAAGATATGATATCTTAAGCGCTAGCTGTCAACTATCATTTGGCAGAGAAAAATTTCATACATTTTAGTTTTAATATTTGATCATTTTTTATATCTTTACATGGAACTCTTCTTCTAAAGGAGGTCAAAATAGTCTGAAAATGGTCACAACCCCAGCCCCTTTAAACCGTCGTTTAATTAAAAAAGTGACATAATTAATATCGATGAACGTGTTTTAGTTAATTTATACAAATTAAGCCAAAAAAGAATAAAAACAGCAATGCTCAGCTTGTCTAGCATTAAAAGGCATAAAATTTATCTTTATCTGTTCACGGGTACTATAGCCGCCGGCGTGTAAAAATATGTATTCATATTTAAAATTAAAAACCATATTGACAAGTACATATATTGGTACTAAAATAAGGTATTTCAAATATATTACCGTATATACTCCCCTATTAGTAATAAGTCGGTTGTATTTTTAGCTCACCTGAGCCAAAGGCTCAAGTGAGCTTTTCTGATCACAATTTGTCCGTTGTCTGTCGTCGTTGTCGTCGTCATCGTTGTCGTCGTCGTCGTTGTAAACTTTTCACATTTTAGACTTCTTCTCTAGAACCACTGGGCCAATTTCAACCAACTTCCAACAAAGCATCCTTGGGTGAAGGGGATTCAAATTTGTTCAAATGAAGGGCCACATCCTCATTCAAGGGGAGATTTGGGAATTAATAAAAATTTGGTGGTATGTTTTAAAAATCTTCTTCTCAAGAACCACTGTGCCAGGAAAGATGAAACCTATGGGGAAACATCCTCAGGTAGTGTAGATTCAAGTTTGTTCAAATCATGACCCCCGGGGGTAGGGCGGGGTCACAATGACCGACCAAAGTTTTACATAGAAATATATAGGAAAATTCTTTTAAAATGTTCTTATCAAGAATAGCAAAGCCATGATTGTTCATGGGGCTACTTTTGGATTTAAAATATTCAATGATAAACTAATTTCTACTTTTTCCTTGCCACAATGCTCAGGTGAGCGATATGGGCCTCTTGTTTGATGTTATTTTGGGTGGATTTGCCATTGACCCGCTTATAAGTTGGAGCATTTGTGTGCCAAAATTTGGTGACAATTCAAGTTAATCCATTGACGTGTTAACCTGGTTTCAATAATTTTTTTCCAGTTAAGGTATACCTTTACTCAGATGACTAAAAATTCCACTGATAAGAACGAAAAACCACCTATTGCACATTGTACAACTATGATTCTTGTGTTAAATTTCAATTTCAAATAACTAGGTCAATGACCTCGTTTTCATGCTAGGGGCCCCTGAGTATTTCTCGGGAAATACCTCAATTTTTCACACTATGACCATTTCATTCTTCACTCACAAAATATTACAAGCAACAAAACTCTCTAAATAATGAAATATTATAGCAATGGAAAAGAGTTTCTCCATAGAAAGAAATGAGTAGAGTTTGGGCCATAAATGTTATAATTATTACAGTCCGAATTTTCTCTGTTATATTTATAATTTTTCCCTATTTTTAATCAAATATTGCAAAAATCTGACTGATAAGAACTCTAAATTATTTATAGCCTAATGTTACTTTTGTTACCCTCATTCTCATGGTATTAATATAATATGGGGTCAGTGATCAAATTATTGAGATATGTTGACTGCAGTGGTTTTTGTACACGTTTTTGAATTTCTTTATCTCATAGCATTCATTTAATTGAAATAATTTATGAGCTTAAACACATAAAACATTTGCAAAATGATGTCTTAAAATACATGTAACCTTTACTTTGTGATTAATATTGCAAGAAATAAAAATATTGACAAAAATGAAAAATTTTAAATTTAGTCCGAATTTCCTCTGCATAGCCATACATTGAGTTTTGTTCCTGTATATTTTCTTCAAGGACTTACATATCAAATTTTTAAATTGATATTGAGATAAAACTTAGTTATTTTATCCATTTAGAACAATTTTTGATTTAACATGTTTAATATATTATACTTTATAAAATTTCCTCTCTGATTTCTGAAACCTGAGTAAACGTCATCCTTAAACCGATATATATGTAATCTTCTATCATTAAACAAATAAGTAAATTTGCTCACTTTAGATACCAAAAAAAAATTATTAAAGTATGTTAATACTTGTACTTTATGTATAATCTATTAAGTATACATCGATAATCATATATATCTAGACATTCTCATTAATAATTGTCGGAAATTTCAGCATCCAGAAAAATACCAATCTCGATCTTTATGACTCGCCTATAAATGGATATTATCATAGAATTTAAGACCAAAATTTAACCCAAAACCGACTTATAGGCGAGTATATACGGTATTTAGAAAGAAATACAAATCAGTAGCAAGCCCCTGGAATCTGTGCAGAGTTGAAAGTTTTAAATAAAATTGGGGAACTGAAGTAAAATTTACATTAAAAATGGACATGCTGAAGGCCATGTTACCTCAATTCAAAACAATGATTTCTATTAATCAAGAAACATGAAATTCATTATGAACATATATTAGTCTTATTTTGAAAGGATGAAACGTTTTGCATTACACTGAACATCAAAAATATTGTATTTTATAGTAAAATGCACCTTACTGTTCGAAAGTTTACGGCCATACTTGGTGGCTATAAGAAAGTTGGAGAAGAACTGGACAGAGCAATAAGGTAACTTTGCAATGATATATTAATGTACATTTTTACAACGCGAAATGTTATAGCAACGCTAAATGTAATAAAGTAGAATAATTATTACATTTTGCAATATTACATTTGGCATCGAGATCAACGCAAAATGTAATCATTTGTATTTATTTTGATTTATTTTAGAATCACTATCTAGTTTGTTAAAACGCACAGAACAGTTACTGCATTGTTTAAAAAAAAACTAATCAAGGTGGCAATTGTTGATTTCATACAATCAAAGAGTAAAAACTGTTCTAGTGTATAAAAAAGAATGCCCCTTTACTGTCCTTGGTTGTTTTTTTTTTTTTTTTTTTTTTTTTTTTTTGTTTTGTTTTAAATCAAAACTAAAATTTCAGTTCATGTATGGGGTAGCTTTTAAATCAGCCTGACTTATTCCAGTTATGTTTTAAAGCATTTCTTACATGTATTGTGATTCCATTCCATTTCAAGGAATAACTATTTGAACAAATTTAAAGTAAATCTATCGCAAAATTCATGGGGACATTTTATTTTTGAAATATGAAGTTATAATTCTTTGAGAGAGCCTTACTTTTACACATTAAATTAAAATGCAAATTAGGAAATACTAGACTTAATCTCTTAAAGGATATACAAAAACCTTGACGAAACAAAAAGATGATTTTTGAGGCTAACAATTGGCCACATTAAAGTCTACATTGGTATCCAGTTTTAATGTATTACATTTTTTTCAGCGAGAGAACAACAAATCGCCAGGTTCGATACGTGGCAGATCTTGATGACTTTGACTTTGATGAGAACGTGGAACTATTGGGTAAACCAGAATGCCCTCGACTGCGATCAGATGAATTATATTGGTACAATATTTATTTCATATCAAAAATAAACACAATCTGAAGTATTGCAATCGCCTTAAAAACTTTAATTATTGAAACATGTACATGTTTATTTTTTTATCAATTTCTGTTAAGTGTGAAGATTTTCATTATGTCGTAACCTATGATGACAACTGCGCTCTAGGTAAACAGTATGCGCCTCCTAACAGCAAGCTTTACCACTGGAAGTTTCTTCTAATCCCTGATTGGTTGCTCATGCAACAAACTATTTCCATGTGAGTTGACCAATCACACAGCGGGGGTGGGGTGGGGTGGGGGGTGGGGGTAATTGTTTATGCTGGAAGCATCTGTTGAACAATATCGCGAGCTGTTTTGAAAAGAAAAATGAGATGGAGAGAATGGTTACTCAGTTTTCTCTCTCTCTTCTCTCTCTCCCCTTTTTGGTTAGTTGCATTTTTATATTTTAGGCATTTATTAACTGTTTTGGGGAATTGTTTAAAGGAGAAGACTGACCTAATACGTAAAAGTGAAGAGCATGCATCATTTAATGGGTAAGGGAAGATACCATATATATTCTCCTGGCATGCTGCACAATATTAAACTTTTAAACATCTAATATACATTGTAAGTAGCATCTATCATTGTTATACGAGATACACATGACTGTTACAGTTTCATTTTAAGTAGCTTTTGAGAAATTAGTTCTAGTTCTGCAATAAAGGCTATTGAATTTTTATTTCTATTTCTATTTATATTTCTTACACAGAAAACCACCGACATTAGCTCTTAATTATTGGTTGGCCTTGCCCCAGGATGTAAGACACGTGTTTACCCGTGAACCACCTTCGAAAATCATAGAGTAAATTACGCACATAAACTAATCACATTTTATTTACCAACGTTTCTCAGGAATCTTACTAACTTTCGATTTTCAATTTTTTTAAGTAAACATTTATATCCCATTTAAGTTTTGATTTCTTAATTTGTTTTATTGTTATAGAGTTCTGGTGGAAAAGTATCATCACTTTAAAATGGAGCATTTAAGGTATAGTGCAACCATTTTCATAATTAAGTTAAGTCCAATGTAGTAGGACTGGGAATGCATTGTGGCAACGCACATTGAAAAAATTACGCACTTTGAAAATTTTTTCAAAGTGCGTTAAAATTGGGACAAAGTCAATGCACTTTGAATTTTTTTTTCAAAGTGCGTTATGAGTGTACATAAACATTTTTTACCACGAGGACTTATTACGCACTTTGAAAAAAAATATGTATAAAACAAAAAAATTCTAAACTTATCAACTAAGCAAATTGAAAGTGAACTCAGTAAATTTAGTTTACATTAAATGCATGCAAACTGGAAAAAAATAAATTACAGTAAATCATTTAAGAGAGAAGCAATTTTTAAAGCATAGAAAAATAAAAATCACTCACTTTCACATCCTGAAGTAACCTCATCACCGAAGAGTTATCAAAAAAATTCAATTATTTATCATCCATACGATTTGCAGGAATATTGACCAAGCCATACACATTTTTTCAAAGTGTGTTAATATGGTCGATATTAACGCACTTTGATAAAAAAAAATTATTTTTTCAAAGTGCGTTGTGGCATTTGTAACAGAATTTAACGCACTTTGAAAATCTTTTTCAAAGTGCGTAATTTTTCAAAGTGCGTTGTAACAATGCATGTTTAGTTTGAAATGACAAACCAAAATTGTATTTTTTGTAAAGGGTCCTGAATTCAGAAGCTGCTAGTAACAAAACTTGATATCTTTTATGGATTTCTACGTGGATTAGATTAGAGGATTTATTACATTTTCGATTGTGAAATACTGTAATTTATTTATTGAATAAAAATGATACCGTATTCTGTGACAGAGTGAAAGGAAATTACGAAGTGTACTAAAATATTCCTTGGTCTGTTATAAAGTTATTAGAAAAAGAAAGTACTAATTAAATTTTTCTGACAAAGATAAAAATGCAAAATTTCTTCCAAAGTTGCTCCATGTTTATATTATTTTTAATCTCACATCGATTAGCTTTGACGTTTCAATTGATCGACTATGACGTCATCTAGACTATATAAAAGGCAAAGAAAGTGTAGCCTATAATTAACAGAAAAATCAATGTTTTGTAGCTGAACATGGAATTTATTTCACATAAAAACTGGGATTTTTAAAATATTTTTAAAGTATTAAAATATATTGCTTTGCATATAATTTTTTAAATCTCATTCTTAAATCTCTTTGTTATTTCTACACTAGTCTTATCATCTTTAAAAAATTAAAACCTCCACAAAAACGGGCTCATCTCAGTTCTAATGCCCCAAAGACAAAATAGAATTACGATTACACGGTAAGGAAATCGTGGGAAATGATTTCTGTAAGTTTATTGCAGTCTTTGGGGAATGGGATTGAATTATGGTTTTCATCCACGAACACTTATATAGTAAAACAGTTAATAAGCTATATAAATCCAGGTAAGATTTGAAGATTGAAATCCTGTTGAAGTCATTTATTTGTTTCAGAATTTTAAAAGAAAAGGCCACTCCCCAGAAGATAGCACCAAACATTATTCAAATTCAAGAGGACCTATACAAAAGGTTATATAATATAGATACTACATTTAATCTTTTATATTATTACATGTACAAATCATGCAATTTATGACGCTTAATATTGATACCTTTGGTGAATTTTTGAAGCATTTTTAAGCTATCAAGATTGACACAAGATTTGAATTTTGTAATCATATATGAAATGAAAAAAAGGTATAAAAGGATAAGGCTATTAAATTAGTCTAGGGTAAGATATATATGCATGTACACCTTACCTTATTGAAGTCTGTAAAGTGTATACTGTGTAAATGAAGGGGTTTATCCTGCTGCAGAATAGTCTTATTGGGACTCTCCACCGCAAATAAACTTTAGATGGCTTATTTTAAAAAAAAAAATTTAATGTTTACAATTCCTTACTAAGGCCTCATCTTATTATCAGCAAAAATTTGAACATCATTTATTGATTAACAAAGAGATACAGAACGTAAAGTTATTCATAATGTAAACAAGGTTCATGCTTTGTTTTTGTTTACATAAAGAAAATCTCATAAAATATAACAAAATATTATTTATTTAATCACTAGAAATTGTCTAATCGTATGTAGAATTAATTTTTTATTGAAATTATCTGGTTTGAACGAACATATAATAGTGTATTAATCTATTTTAACAAAAACTTGACACGGACCGTGTTTACATAACAAAGGTTTCGAGCTCTTAATCTTGTATCTGGACAACTGAGTTTCAAATTTTTGCTGTTCAATAGAAAGATTAAATATTTCTAAAATGGAAAGTTAAATTTGAAAATATTTAGCTGAAACTGTGTCCATATCCTTTAATATGATTTCTGTGTTTAAGTTTTGTTTCAGTTATGAATTTAAAAGTTGCACCCAAAATATATGGAAATTCAACTTTTTTCAGGGAGCATTCCAATTAATGTATAAAAATTTTCACATTGTCAGGACATTTTTCTTTGTGTATATTGTATTCTCCATTCGAATGCATTCCAAGATATAAGTTCGAAAATAATTGCTTTTTATGAGGGAAAAATATTTTGGAAAGAGTTTTCTCTCTCACGAAATATATAAATTCATTTCATTCCATCACAGAATGGAAGAAGAAAACGAAAAGCTCAAGCTGAAAAATGTTGAGATTCAACAGTAAGTTTATTTGTTTTTGAGATTTTCAAGATATGACTGGCAAGCCTACCGCTAGGAACATTGTAAACTTGCCATTCGAAAGAGTAGTATTTTCACCTAAGTACTTTACCAATTGCAATATATACCAAACTGTGGTGTTTTTTTTAAATAATATTTAAACTGAATAAGAAAGGTATTAAAAAGAAAATTTAAAAAAAAAAAATGAATCACAAAAAATCATGAATGTCATAGAATATTTTTTAATTAAACAAAGGGACCGTGCTGCAAAAGAAGAGGCCATTCACTACTATACTGAAAGGTTGAAGGAGAAGGAGATAGAAGTGAAGCAACTTCAAAAACTGAACACTGATTACCGAAACCAGTTGCACGCGACAAACGTCACTTCACTTCAACAGCAACTTCTACATGCGAAAAGGATTACTGATGATTTGAAAACTCAAAAGGAAACCTTACTCAAGGAGAAAGAACGATTATTGACTAGGTGATATCTATATGTATAATAGATATATTGAGAAATCTTTGTCACAAACTGTCATTAGAAAATGTTTCTACCCAGTTAGTATTTTCAGGAAAAATGTTTTTAAAATATTTTTGTATGTTTAATTTATGATGAAGAAAACTTACTTTAAACGCTATATACAATTTTTGAAATATATCTTTTACACGTATTACAGTGAATTGAATGGGTATATTAAATATATATATTTGTATAGATAAAATATTTACCTCGGGTAAAAATCAAATTAAATAATTCAAGTTTATCAATGAATAGACACATATACATATTCAGAAACTAATTTGAGTGTTTCAAATTGGAGATAATACGTGTATATATCTAAAGCAAATTAATAAAATGTTGCTCGTACATGTACATGTATTTCCTCAATATTCCAGAAAATACGTCATGTTATAATTGATTCTAAACAAGATATCTTTATTTTCAAGACCTTTATATATTTTTTTCTTATATTTTTAAAATCTTGTCAAGCTTTGAATAAAGGCAGAGTTAATTATTAATTTAAGAGACAAGCATTTTTAAAAAAAAACTTCTTTTAATACTTTGCAACGCTAACAATTGCTATTATACCCTTTGCAAGCATGATAAACGAAACTAGATTAAACAGTATATATTTAGACTAAGTGAAGTAGCCGGCTCAAAATTAACAACGAACAACCCAGCAATAACAGATCTTAGTGATGAAAACAGACCTATAAAACTGGCAGAAAAATTTGGACAATTGTATGACGACGAATGGACAGATTCTCTTGAAGAAATCATGAATATCGGCTTGGATGAGGTTCCATCGGTTGCCTTTTTACTACGTATAACTATGGTAGGTTTACAATTGTCATTGTATTTTAAGCATTGAAAAAGATTCTTTTATTAAAGAAATAATTTATATTTTTTATTTTTACAGAGTGCATTTCATCTTTGCCACAAATCCAACTCAATAATCATCAATTTACGAGATTGCAAGAATTTATTATGGTGTGATGAAAATATAAAAATGGAGGTAAACAGAAGAAAAGAAAGTAATCGTTGAACTGATAACTTACATCGCCTGGAACAATAAGCTATGATTTATTTTTTTATATAATACAAAACAATACCTTTTTTTTATTTTAGTCGCTACGAAAGATCGAATTAGCAGAGGAAGAAAAAATAGCTTTAGAAAATGTCACACAACGACTAAAACTTTCTAGACAGGCTACTATCATCGCGGCAACAAAGGAGGTAATTATCCATGATTAAATTTTTAATGATGAAATGTGATGCAATTCTTTTAAACTTCTAAATATTAGATTGTTCCAATTAACCCCTGAATCTTACGGATGAATTTCAGAAATTCTTACGTGTAGTAAAAGGGATGTTGCTCAACATTTCAAAGAAAAGAAATTGTGGTCAGGCATTCAAGAAAGAGATGGAAAGGTTAAATGAACAAGATGAGATGGAAGAAGAAGGAAACAGAGAAACTAACAATGATGAAGTCGTAGATAGTAAGAACCAGACGCACAGTGATTCTGAACCCATTCCAGACGTAAGAGAAACAAAGGTGTTATCTTCAGATACAGTCATACCATTAAAAATTCGTAAAACGGATGAAGATAGGCTTGTGGATTCGGCAAGAGGTGATTTTTCTATGCCTAGCCATCAGAAGTATGTCAAGGAAGGTTTTCTTTTAGACAAAAAAGATGTTGAAGAACTATTTTCTGAGCCTTTGGAAATTGAATTGATATCGGAATTTGAATTGATATCGACAGGATTTTCTAAGACATTACAATTTGCTGAGCACTGTTTGGAGCTCTGTTGGCTTATGCAATCAGTCCAGCCACCTGTTCATTTGGACGCTGATATTCCAGAAAACGGACATCTTAAAACAGATATATTCAAAGAATACACTAAGAAAGGACATACAATTAGGTATATAGTGTGGCCAGCTATGTATTTGCACAAAAAGGGACCATTACTTTCGAAAGGAGTAGCACAACCAGAGTAATGATTTTTTATTTAATCTTAAAGCAGTATTCAAGTGACTCAGCACTTATTTAAGAGATGCATGTAAACTATATTTATTATTACTTCCTCCAATTAACAAGTTTTCTACATATTTATATATAAAAAATATATATAAAAAAAAGATCCAATGTGGGTTTTTTTATCTTTCAAGTTTTTTAAAACATATACTGTAGATCACTTAATTTTCGCGACACCTTATTTTAGCGAGATAGTCATTGACTCTTTATTAGCGACACAAAATTTTCACGATTTGTGGTCATTGCTCTGTATAATCTTAGGGAATACTATTAAATGCGAGAATGAAATTTTCGCGAGCATAATGTCTCGCGTAATTACGCGAAAATAAAGTTCTCGCGAATAAAAAGTGATTTACAGTATCTCGGACTTCCAACGTTTCGGCATGAACATCATTAAAGAAACATGATTTGTCGATATGCGCATTTAGTGCATTAAAATTGTTATCCGCATATATATATATATATATATATATATATATATATATATATATATATATATATATATATATATATATATATGATTTACATGAAAACTGTTTTGAAATGTATAGTTGCATAATATTTTCAACGAAAACATTTTTCAAGGCATTTATTTTTATCTTAGATTTTTGAACATTTCACTTATTGTATATGGCGTAACAAGGGCTTAAGTTTTGGGAATCAGCATAATTACACAATATGTACAAAATCGTATGTTTTAAACAAAAGAATTGTATGTAAAACCTGGTTGTATAAAGAATACCTGCTTTGTTTTACATATATTTCCATTGTATATGTATTCACAAGATCTTGATCTCTCTTAACTATGTCCTGGCCTTAAAATAAAGTTAACAAAAAATTTTGAAATTTAAATTTTACTCTAGAGAGCCATATGGTATTAGTAGGTAAATTTCATCAGTATTGATATGGGAAGTTGGCAACCTTAAGCTCTGTATCTATTTAATGCGTTTTATCTTTACCGGTAATTTATTTGTATTTTTATATAAGAAAAACACCATAAGACCGAGTTAAAATGTCAATATTTTTTTTTTACAAAACAAATATGACTCCATATTCTATTTGCACAATATTGCATTATATTACATGATATTGCACTGTTCAATTTTTACATGTTGTGACTTCATTTATGAAATAAAATCGACGACGGAAAACAAAAGATGTTTGATATAATACGAATCATTTTGAAATAGATTGATATAATACTAGTATTATATCTCAAGATTAATCGTATTAAGAAAACTTTTATGATCCTTATAAAACACATTTTAAACTTCAATAGGACATTCTATTATCTAAGAAGACATTGATTTTAAGATTATGAGACAAGTTTTTACGTAAGAAAGAATCCCCCTAAAAGGACAGTTTCATTAGAAATGCTTTAGTAAATAAAGAATGAATGATAAATGACCAGAAAGAGATATGAAAACAATATCTTTAAACTGTTGGAAGAATGAAACGCTTTAATCATTTCTTTATCAGTCTTCTTCGTCCAAAGTTCAATAAAGGTACTAATGTTGTCTGTATTTTGCCCTGTTTCTTTTGAAGAGAGCCAAGACAGTTTTGTTTAAATGCAATTTGCAAGAAAATTGGTTGTTCTGTGGTAAGGAATAATAAAAGGGAGAAAAAATACATTTTACCTCAAGTGTCAGGAGACAAGTACCCCTATATAATATTAAAGTTAAGTTGTGTCCCATCCCTTTGACATGTTGTCAATAAAATATGTTCAAAACAAAACAATCAAAACAAAGTTAAGTTTATGTGAGAAACTTATTAAGTAATAGATTTTACTTTAATTCATCCTTCCTTACTGTTCGTTATCTCCATATTTTTTGATTCCTATACATATGTATTTAATAGATATCTTGTTTTTGTAAACATATTTACTACATATCTTTGTTACACAAAAATACTCTCAAATGGTGTTAAAGTAAAAACAAATCAATTTACTTTTACTGATATCAAAGTATCTTTTTCAATATTTAAAAATCAAAAACTTTATTAAAGAATTTCTTGCTCTTGAAAACACCTGAAATATTACTCAAGTTACATTGTCATATTTTTGACTTTTAAATTTAAACTCATTCAGTTCACTAAAAAGTACCCTTCCGACAGACCTGTACAGACCCTCGATCGATATTTAACAGGAAGTTGTCTACGTCAGAGTATATATTTTTCTTAGTTTTGTGATAAGTTCTCCATATATGACGGGTGAGTCGTGTAAGGCTTTTTATCTTAATTTATCATTAATGAAATGCTGTTGATAATGCAAACATTCATATCAATTTCTGAATAAGATATTTTATAACTGCTACAATTTATTTATGTACAGTACAATCACTTATTTATTTCCCTACTTTTTTTCTGCAAAATACAAAGCGAAGAAAACTTGACAATCATATTTAATAGGACATTGTTTTCTATTTGTAAAGTATTATGATTTTCACTAAAACTTAATCATTTATGTGAACATAATAATTTAATTTAATATTTTAATAAAATTTTCTTTTGATATAATTATACCCCCAACTTTCGTTTTAAAAGCAACATAGAACGTAGCAGGAGGTGCCATAAGGGAAAATGGACAACGCAATGAGTTATTCATTAATGAAAGCTGGTTACGACGAAAGGTGAGTTAGGAAAAAAATATATTTGTGTAATTTTCAAGTAATTTATTCATTTTGTATACCTGTTAGGATTACCTGATCGATTAAAGTTTTATTGAATGTAATGAATTAAATTTATATGACAAAGTACTATTAGATGTACTATCTACCTTTAAAGGTGCATATTTTTATTTTCATATTGTTAAGTTAATGTAATGTATAACTTTAAAAGCAGAATACCCGGTATCATAAAACTCGCATAAGGAAAAGACGCCAGGACTATATCTCCTTACACTGGCAACGTATTGTCAATTACAAATTGTAATTTCCATTAAATTCTTATGCCAATACGATATATCCTGGTGAGCTTGCGATGAAAGATACCAAAGTGTCTGACACATCTGTTCCATATTTGGATATTTTACTTGAGAAACACGTTGATGGTAATCGAACAACCAAGCTCTAGGATTAACGTGATGGCTTTAACTTTTTTAATTGTCAACTTCCTTGACATGCAGCAATATACCTTCATCACCTGCACACGGGGTGTATATATCTCAGTTGATTCGATACGCTATAGCATGCTCTACGTAAAATGAGATAAATTATGGATAAACAAGTTGATGAAACAAGAATATCAGCAGTCTCGTATAAAGTGATTTCGTAAGTTCTAAGGTCGATACAATGACTTTGTCAGCAAATACAATTTATCATTTAGTCAAATGCTGACTGACGTTTTTCATACTTATTGTTAGTCCATTGTCTCTACACTGAATTGACAATGGATTTTCCCATTATTTCCCGATCATGACAAGGATCTGTGACCGGTCGGCACTGGATGCTCACTCCTCCATGGCACCTGATCCCACATCTGATCGATGTATCGGAGGTACTTGTTTCCTCTCCTCCTATTTTGTATTATTTTATGGACTTTTGATCTTAAAAATGGTTCGTTATCTCCATATGTTTTATTTCAAGTGAAAATATTAGACCACTTTACAACTTCTTAGTAAGAATTTGCAGCCTCTTAATGTTTTTCCCTGTTTTTCTAATTATTGGTCTATGTTTTTAAATGATCTTACATGTATGTTTAGAGTAGTTAAATCAATGAAATTTGAGAAAAAATGTTTCCTTTTTAGCGGGTTTAATTCATGGATTTTGAATTTTCCAACGCAATGGAGAAAATATACCTCATCACGGGAAGTACCATACAGGTTTGTCAGTTCTTTTTACAACTGAAGTGGTCTTAAAAGTTTATTTGTACTCTTCTTTCAGGCTATATTTGCAAGATTCAACACCTGGAGATGAATTGGGCACTTCTTGTTTTCTTTTAGTATGAAAAACATTATCTCAATAACATATGGGCTTATAATAATCATTTTATTTATTTATTTATTTATTTATTTCACACAGAGAAGGTCTGCGACATTTCTGTAAACTTTATGCTGGTTATCAATTGTACAGAAAAAAGATTGAAGCAGCCATTGCGTAAGTTACCATGCTTAAAAAAACATTTAACATTATTAATACTGCATTGAAATAAAAGTATATATACTGAACTTTAAAATAGTAATATAATGTACAGTAGTGTTATATTGAGAAAATATAACATGAGAAAAATATCATAAATATTAATCTACCTACATAAAACATATAAAGATGACAATGGAGTCTTTCCTCAATGAAAATGGTGAGGTGGGGATCGCTAGTACTGTAGTGAGTCTCTTGGTATAAACGATAAAGCAGTTTTTTCCTAGTTTCTCTTTGCCTCATATTGATCATGAATGGATGATTGAATAAAAAAATATATACATGTACATGTATTGAGCAATCATTTTACAAATGTTTTTGAAAAACAAACGAACTATAAGTAAAAAAGGCTATTTCTTGCGTTCATGAGGTCTGCAAATAAAATTATTCATAGCCATATTATATATTTGTACACTTTGTTTTGGTTTTTGTTAATTGTACTAATGTATTTAAAAGTTATCTACACTTTTTAATGTTATAGAGAGAAGAAATCTGATATTGATCAAATATATTATCTATGTGAAGTGGGGGATGGAAACTTTGATGATCTCATTCTGAAAAATACACCATCACAAGATTTATATATACAACAGGGAATTACATCAGATGAACTTCAAAGGTATTGTATTAAAAATTTCTTACCTTAAATTTATTTCATATAGAGACCCGATGTACATACTTCTGCATTAACTTGAAATAAAGAACGCAAGGGAGACTGACATATACGAGGGGCGTTCAATAAATAATGTCATCAGCTCGATGACATACAACATAGAAATCATATGACATTAAGCTTGACTTTCTCTAATTATTGAATCTTTAATGGATTGATAACAGTTCATTTGACCACTTTTCATCGCATAATTACATTGTGGGAAGCTGGAAAACAAGGGCTACTCGAGACACTGCATTAAAAATGAATGGTCAAGAATCAGTAAACTGGAGTAAAATTAAACGCATCATAAAAGCTGCTGTAAAACTTGTTAATTTCCCAAAAATCAATTAACTGAAATATTTGACATTTACAGCAACTTATGTCTGTTTCATACACGCATGAACAGGTGGATTTCAATTAACAAAAATTATATAATGGGCATCAAAAATGGGTACTGTCCTTGGCAACAAGTACATACAACAACCAATGTATACTAGTGATAATTCAACGAATTATCACTGATTATGTTTTTTTTACTTTAAGTTAAAAAGAAAATTTGATAGACATCATTCTGGGGGTAGTTCACACTGTTTTAAAGAAACATTTGATTGTAAAAAAGTTTCATACTCAACGGTCACCCTATATTTTCAAAAATGAGTGAAAACGAGAGCGTGTAGAAAATCTAAACAATTAAATTATGTTTAAAAAATCAAAAATTGTTCTTGTACACGTTTTTCTGAAATTCAAAGAGATCATGAAACTTGAATCCATTTTGACTTAAACCCTCAAAATAAATTTAGAATAATATGTACTTGACAAAACTGCAAAGGCTTAAGAAGAGCAAAACTTTTCAAGAACACAAAATCAGTTTTATACGCTATTTTCTTAAATATTAGCGGTCTTGTTGTTCAAATTAATATATAGGGAGGTAGTTCAATTTCTGGAGAAGTCTAGTAAGCAAAATATTTGCGAAAACATTGAAAGGTTTATGAGAGGAAGGAAACAGAATGAGGATTTCACTACATAAAATTTCTTCCTGACAGCGTCTAAACCCACGGGCCATGAAGAGTAAACGAGTTTTGGGGCAAATAGAAAGTTAATGTTTTGTCACATCAACAATATTCGCCAGATCTTTTAATCTTTGACTTGTTTCGATCATTTCCCAAACTTAGGAAAACACCTTTCAGAAAATAAAAAATAAGTACAGCAAATCATAGGATTTGCCATTTTCCAGTATACGCAGGGTCATACTCAAAACTGTGTTCTAAAAACAATCAGAAATTGAATAAAAATATTACGGACATGTGTTTTAATTAAAAGAAAATATTTTACTTAAATCATTAAGACAAAATCATAGAAAAACGTCTTTTTGGTTCATTCCGAGCCCTGATGACATTATCTATTGAACGCCCCTCGTATGTATCATATGTAATATTTAATGACTATCAAAGACACATGAACGACAAACTTGTATGAAAAACGAAGTGACTTCAGACTTTTCAAATATTGTAAACTTTCTTTATTTATATTGAAATATTCCGCTAGTACCTTGTTTTGGCTTCAGTTTTCTTATTCCATTTTCCAAAGCGCGATCACTTTATAATCCGATGCAGCTACATACAGATAGTTTGATGTTACAGGGATTTCAACAACTCCATTAATCCCAGCATTTTTTAAATCTGTGTTCTTTTGATGCACCAAGATAGCACAAATAACCTATCATTTATTCTGATTTGTTTTTTCTTCAGTTTTCAGTCCTTTGTTGTTTTTTTTTTTACCTATTTGCTGCATGGCCTGGTTCATTAGGTCTACTATATGTATGGGTTTAGTCTCCCAAGACATCTAATCTAATTGCTGAAAATTTTGGGGATCCATTAATGCCCTTTCTTAGATTTCTATGGTTTGTAGACTTTTGAAATTGATCACTGTTATCTTCACCTTCAATTAATGTATGCACAAAAATTCTAGCTCTAATATTACGCAACAACAAATTCCTATTAATTTTGTTTATCCGAGTTTTGACTTGTTTTAAATACTAGCTGATACATTGAAAGATATTTGTTAGACATGAATGTACCCGTATAACAACTAAAATTAACCAGTCTTGTAGTTTCTACTAGCAGTTAATGACAGCCTACAGGCTTATAGCAGGATGAAAAACTTTTTGTTGAAAATCCAGTAATTAGTTTTAGACCAAAAATGGATGTAACCTTCCGAACCCTCCCCGCTGTGTGTAAACATAGAAAAATTAATTAATTTCATGAATTGATCAGTGTTTATGAAACTCATTATACTCATCTTGTGTTATTCTATGTTAAGAATACAGGTCCGGTATTGTACTTCTTGTGCTCTTGTTTAATTTTCATTGCCATGATGCTAATTTTACTCATGGATATAGTGAAGTTTTCTTGGATCCACCAATGTGATTGATTGATTGTATGTTGCTTAACGTCCCTCTCGAGAATTTTTATTTCATATGGAAAAGCCACCACTTGCCGATGGAGAGCTGCAAATTTTGTCCTAAACTCGATACTTAAGGCCATTGAGCAGTGAGGGATCTTTTTCGTGCCAGCACCTACTGCAACACGGGACCTCTATTTATACGGTCTCACCCGAAGGACCGGTTTCACGTTGGGATTCGAGCCTGCGACTTAAGGATTAAGTCTTAACTTCACGACTCTAGAGCAGACGCTCTATCCCCACCTACGAAAACAAATTTCAATGTCAAGAGGGCAAATATGTTGGTCAAAAAAAGGTCTTTTCACAAGAGCTACAGAAGTGTAATATGAAAGTCGTGCCTCCAACCTATGAATTTTTTTTCATTTCTTAATATTCAGGACACTTTTTGAAAAAATGAACAGTTGTTTGGTTGAAAAGAACAAGATAGTGGAGTTATCCGAAGAACTTGCAAATGTTAATGGGTAAGGTCTGTAAAATATTTTGTAAACAATAAAACATTAGAAAATTTAATTATTATTTTCCATTACATTTTGCCGTATTATGTGGTGGAAGTGAGAATATGTGAGTTCATTTTGTAAAGGTTATACATATACAAACTATTTCTATAAAATGCTTATTTTTTCAATGTCTTTTAAAACAAAATAAGATTTCGTAATATTAAATAAAATCAAAAAGAATATAAATGTCCAACTTCAGATATTAAGAATCATTCAAAGATTATTATTCAAAAGAGAATAAAGAATTCTTAGGTTTTTTGCATAATTAAGAAAGTTAATTGAAAATAATAAGAATTAATAGAGTACTGCGCAAACGCATATATTAATGGTATTTCAGAAAACCCACTTCCGTTAAATTAAGGAAATGGCTTCATTTAGACTTAAAAGTAAGAATGCAAATTAAGAATGATCCAGTGAATGCTTTACCGTAAGTATTTCATATTACATTTAGTGATATTCTGTTTTGCTTTCAAAATGTCATTGAAAATAGAAATTTATAGTTAAGTTTATTCTATCATTTTAGATTTTTCCTCGACAGCCTATACGACACAGCCGTTGAATATCAAAGGTAACTTATATATACATTGTATATCTATTTGAATGTCTTGCAAAAGATAGCAAAAAGATTTATATTTGACGTGACATTCTGCATCATTCAGTATAAGCACGAATACACATGTAATACATGTTACATGCCCGTTGCTTCATTTTATTTAATAATGAACAGAAAAAGACTAAATTTACATTTCTAAACGCGAATTGATATTTTTGATTAAAACTGGCCAAATTTCTTCTTAAATGTTGGTAGAATTGCGTTCCTCTTCGACCCAGGTTTCAAGTTTTTAAGTGTACATGTCTACTTGATGTTTGATAATAAATGCTTTTATTGCAACTCTCAATGTTTTTAAAAGGTAACTAACAAGACAATATAATACCCTTGAAAATCTCAGAATTTAGTATAATTGTTTCGATACTTTTGTAGCAATGATATTATATATATACTCGTATACATTTCAACCTATTAAATAATGAATGAACAACATTAGCCATTGGATAACTTTTTAATTAATCTTTTAGCAAAAAAAATTGCTAAGTTGACGTCAGATAACCATTTTATATTTATTGCAAGGTCATTTCTTAAGATTTCTGTTCTAGATTACTTTTGTCTGTATGTTCTTTAATACCCACTCGAGAATTCATTCTACTCATTTGGAGGAGTCGCAGCTTTCTTATTCTACGTTAATTGACTTCATAAAGAGATAAAATAAAAGTTTAAAACTATATGACTGATTCATTATTTAGGATATCGAAAGAAAATGTTACTTTAAAAGAGGAACACAGGAAAATGAAAAGGTAATGATTCTTTGAATTTTCATTTTCATTTTTGTTCTTTAAAGGAAGAAGAAACATTTTAAAAATTCAATTTTTTGTTCACATCAAAGAAGTTAAGGGAAACATATGTGATACCCTCCTCGTTGGCGTCGTTCTCAAGATTCCAGATTAATTTTTTGGAAGCAGTTTTCTCTCTTAGTACCTCCATACCCTAAACTCATCACAGATGCATAGAAGATCATCACAGATGCATAGAAGATACTTATATCATGTTTCATTGTATCAAAGTTTCAGATGCTGCAATTTCAGCGACGTAATGGCATGCATTTATAATTAGGGCATGTTATGGTTTTTGAGGCAGATTAAAGTTTTTGGAGCAGGCCTCATTTCCAAGTAACTACAGTATAAGTCATGTGTTGACCAAACTTGTAAAAATTATGTATACATATATCATGCGCATTGTCAGGCTTGTTTCATACGCTAAATCTGACGTAAATTTTCCAGATGAATGATCATGTTAATTTTTTGGAGCAGCTTCATTCCAAAGTAACTATGTTTATGTTGACCAAACTTGAATAGATGATACACCTAAAGACGTGCACTTCTGGACTTGCTTGGTCGAATGAACCAAACCTTGATCTTCCGGATGATAATCTTACAATGAATCTCATGATGCACACTACTTTATTGCTTCAGATGCTGGATTTTGATCACTCACGTTTTCCAAATGACTGAGCAGGTCTATAATCAAAAACTGTAGAAGTCTATCTGAACCAAACTTACATAAATTATATGCATTTGCATCAGGGAATAAATCTTTTTAACCTGCTACAGATGCTTGATTTGAATTACATTCTCTGAATGATCGAGTTACTTCATCGAGAAGTCCACTCCAAAGAAACTGCAAGTTCTATCACATCAAAATCGCGTTTATGTTGCATTTTAGGATGTACATTATCTGATTATTTATTTAGTAAAATATGGGACTTTGTCTTGGTTAAAGCCAGTAGTTAATTTAATTTAATTTAATCAATATTTTATTATGTAAATAAGATTACATAATTGCCAGTAGTTGAGGCGAGGGCTGTAATATCTTATTACCTAGATTTCTGTATTAATAAAGATATTTTAATATAGTAATTTTATTCTCAAGACGTTGTTTGGTTTTATTAAAGATGTTTTTTATATCCCTGTAATCGTTATCAAAATCTTCGATTTTAGATTTGCCAATTGGCATGCAGCCAATTAAAATAAATAAATTTCTATTCTGAGGGAAAAAAGGGGGAATGTGGCTTCGACGTGAAATTTCGCCGGGGTGGGGGGCTGCATGTAGGCTTATCCTACTTTTCATCAATTCACAAATATCGGAGAGTTCAAATAAATATTTTAGAAAATTCCAATATTACCAGGGAAGGGGTGCATAAAATCCGGTAAATTTTAAAATTGAAATGCAAGAAAAAAAACTTGGAGGTCTCAATTAATTTTCAATACTTTCCATATGACTAGGGTATGCTTTCTTTCACCGGCTTATTCTAACTACTTCCAAAATGTATTGGAATTCAAGAACTTTGTAGTGTAGTTGTGATATAATTAAAATATTATTGATATTGTTTTTTATCTAATTCAGCTTAGAAGATATATTCGAAAAATTGAAGCAGAAAAATGTTGAACTCCAAGAGTAAGTTTAACGATAAGATTTGCAAAGACAATGTCGAAACTGAGGAAATTACTGTTATCGTTTCAATACAAAAAATAGACATTAATCAGGAGTGAAGTTATAATTGAATGTATTATTTCTTGTTTCACCTCAATCACTTTAGACAACGTGCAAAAGAATGCGATGAACTACTTTGTGTTAAAACACAATTGGATAAGGTAAAACAAGAAGCAGACCATTTCTGGAAAGAAAAGGAAGCTTATTGGAGGGAATTGAAAGCAAATGACTGTTCAGCTCTAAAACATCAGTTAGCAGTGGAGAGGACGAAGGTTTCAGAACTTACCAATAAATATCAAGACCTTTTAAAAGAGAAAGAAAAATTACTAACAAGGTAAATACAAAAAAAAAACTAAGTTCCTTTAATTCAATACATATATAAAAGTTAAGGCACATTTTAATAGTGATAAGATTTTTACTGAGAAGTCAGTGACTTCTTTACCTTGCATATGTATATTTTTCGAGGAAGGGTGAATTTGTTTCTTTGTTTTTTAATTAAAATTTTAATTAAAAATTATTTAAACTGAGATTTCTTCTCGGATACTTGATAATTGGGGAGATGTATATTTTCAGATTATTATATAATGTTTCATGAAAAAAAGAATAGGGCTTAATGATAAACTGAGAGTACTGTAAAGGTATTATATTTAGCGTGTATGATATTTGGCGGATTTTGAATTTTGAACTAGTTAGCGGAAATTTGATTTAGCGTATCTCATAAAATTCTTCTTTATTTGTATATGTACACGACATTTAGCTTTGTACTTGAATTAGCGGAACTTGCTTTCCGCCAAATGCGCTAAAAAAATACACAGCCAAATGTAATATGTTTACAGTATGTTGTATATTGTTTACTTCTGAAACAAATTTGCGTCAAATGTTTTCCTTGAAAAAATCCTTTTTTTAAATATTTGAACATATTTTCTTTGAATTGTAGAAAAATAAGTTAAGGTATTCAGTTAATAATTACAAGTTGTGTACGTTTTATCTACTTAATTATGGTTAATTCGTTGACTATAAGAATTAAAGAGCATGAGCTTCCTAGGGCCTTTTTTTGGCCCTGAGAATTTCTGAAAAATCAAATTTGCTCAGTTTAAATTAAAAATGCAGTATTTATCACTTGGACTGTTGGTGACCATGTAACTATTGTACATGACGTAATGTTTCCTCTAGTCAATGCATTATGAGGTCATGGAATGCCTAATTTTCCCCAGATTATGTAAATTCCTTTTGAAAATGGCCTAAAGTTGAAGTACTTTTTCAATATTTCATGTACAGCACAACCTCTGATCCAAAATATGCAATTACATAATGAAAGATCTGTTTCTGAAGAACAAAAATCATGTTTTATTTTTTGGATCTTGGGCTGTGATCATATTTTAATTCTCTGCTGAAGGTAGTCAAATACGCATGTTTTCTGCAAATTTCAAGAAACATTGCAATTTCTCAAAGCCTGTTTTCCAATGTCGTGAATCTCAAAAAGAAGTTTTATTAGAGGAAACAAACGCACCAAGTTTCTACTTTATTTTGATATATGAAATGGGACAGAGGGTGAAAGTCAATTAATTGATGTAAGGAGAGGACCATTTTATGCATAAAGTGAACCTAGGTCTTTTATGTCAGAAAAATAATTTAACTTCGTTTGTAGCGCATCATTTGATTCGATAAACAAAAAGTGTAACCTGTGTTGCATACTTCTTATGGACTGGCGTCATAAACGTATTAATCCGCTGAATGTTCTATTAGAAATATTATCAAAGACATTTTGAAGGAGAAATTGTATTATTTTCTAAATTGGATGATCATGGGAATTTTAAATTACTATAAGGAATGAAATGAAAAGCTATCCAAGTAACACTGGCAGAATGTGGGTTGGAATAATCTAGGCTTTATTAAACGTCGCTTTTTAAAGACTGCTTCGCGGTTTTTAAAGCGTAAACAGTCCTAACCAAGTTCAGTATATTCAGTATAACTTGGGTAGCTACTTAACTCATTACAAAAGTGAACATTTTATCTTAGACTAAGCGAGGTTGCAGGGTCCAAGCTGACGAGTAATAACCCTGCCATTACGGACCTCAGTGACGAAAATCGTCCACTTAAACTGGCCGAGAAATTCAGTCAGTTGTACGACGACGACTGGACGGACTCCCTAGAAGAAATAACAAGTTTTGAAGTAGATGAAAAAGCTGCTATCAGCTTTCTTCAGCGTTTAGTTATGGTAAAATTTCATTTATTTTAAAAATTTAAATGATTAATTTAAAAAAAAGGTTTTTGTTGATCTTTACTTTTTTGGCTTGTTTTTATTTTCAGACTGCTTTTCATTTGTGCTCAAGATCACAAACAATACTTGTTAACGCAGAGGGCTGTTGGAATCTTCGTTGGTGTGATATTGTCAAATTGGAAGTAAGTTATCTTTCTTTGTATATGATTATATTTGTTTCAAAGGAGATTTTTTTAAACTACCATGCCTGACCGTTTTTAACGAAAATAAGATAAAAAGGCCTTTATAAATAAAGGTTTTTTAGATGCACGACAAGAAAGTCATACTCTGTGCATTTAATGAAGTCATGGTAGATACTCTCTTTCCAGTATGAAATTTAAGATGAAAATAGCAAACATACCATGCTGTAGTTTATAAAGGTGGTTGTGATGTACAAAGTTTATTTAAGAATTTGTTTCTAAGAATGCAAATATGAAAACCACAATATTCAGTTTTGGTATTGGTGACTGTTTTTCCTGAAACATCTAATTAATATCCAGAGTTAATAAAATAATGGAAAATATTTTAGAATATTGTGACGTTTTATTCTTTTATAAGCACATTTTAAGAACAGCAGACCTGAAGATATGTACAAAAACAACCAAACAATTGTTAAATAGTATTTAAATATATTAATTGTCACAGTATAGTAACTTTGCCTTCAAATTCATGTCTGAAATCAAAAACATGTATATTCCAAATCGAGTTTTACAGAATAAACATTTCAAAGTCTATTAAACAATCGACTGGTTAATTGTCATAATAATAATATGTTTAAGTTCAAATTTATAATAACATTTAAAACTGTCAACAAGATTAACAAAATTTTTATTTGGAAAAATGCATCAATTTAGATTTCATAGATTTTTGTCCACATTTCCAAATTAACAGTGCATTTTATATTGGACATTAGATGATCATTGATATAACGGTAAAAAATAGATTTTCTTGAAGGTACATGCATTAATCTGATGAATTGTATCTTGCTTTTAACTTACAAATCCTATAGGTTTTGCATGAAATACAATTACCAGATGCAGCAAAATTGGATGTTGATCGAGCCGTCAAAAGATCTAGTCATGGTGTACAAAAAGACCTTATCTTCAGAACGCAGAAGGTTAGCTGTTGTTGAATACAATATGTGCTTAATTTATTTTGTGAATTGTAAAATGAATTGTAGAAATACCCCTAATTATCGCTCAGATTTTAATTCATAGAACGAATTTTGAAATCGAAGGAAATACATGTATTTTGCGCAATGCAAGCAGCTAGACTATATTCTTTTACAAGTTGTTAATGCTAATTGATATCTAAATTATTAATGGTAATCCATGCAAAAGAAAATTAAAACAACATTCAATGTACATGCATGTTGCTTTATGTAGAATGTTTGGGATAGTGTACCTTATGTTTATTGAACATTTATTGAATTTAAAATTCTTTTTTTAGTTACATTTATATGCCTTTTTGTCAATTGGCAAGGCAATTGCCATATAGAATCAATTTAATAAACATAATTTTTCTTTAAATTATCTGTTAAAGTCTGATCAAATTTGTTTTTAAATTTAGTCACATACATAGAAAGTGCCCCACCAAAGGAAGAGTCTTTTTAAATTTTTAATATTTTCAATTTCCAGAGATTTCGCTACATTTTGGCAGATATGTTACGAGTCACCACAAATGAAAAAGCTTACTGTCAAATGGCACCAGTAGATCGTCAATCAGAACAGTTGGAATCAGACAAGAAGGAAAGTAAAGATGAACAAAAGAAGCATAAGGTCAATAGAGATTTTAACATTCCAGCAGAACACAATGTCTTGAAACCCAAATTCAAGAGATCTTTTTCTACTGGATGTAGTGTGGTAGATTGTAATAACACGTACAGTAAAGGTGTGATACCAGGGAAAGAAAAGCAAACTGCACGCAGCCGTCACGACAAATACAGAAATAGATTAGCTGATTCGGCACGAGGAGACTTTTTAAGACCCCGTTACGAAGATTATGTTCGAGAGGGTTTCTTGCTTGACAAGGATAGCATTGAAAAGTTGTACTTGGAGCCAAGCCACGTGATAGAGCGATTCCCCAAGACAACTCAGTTTGCTGACCACTGTATAGAATTATGTTGGTTGATGCAGTCAACACAGCCGCCTGTACATCTTAGTGTCGATATTCCTGAGAGCAGAGAACTAAAACATGAAACATTCAAAGCATATACGAAATCCGGACACATCATTGACTATGTAGTGTGGCCTGCGATGTACCTACACAAAGAGGGACCATTGCTGTCCAAAGGCGTCGCCCAACCATTGTAAAACTACAGTACTTGATAAGCTCTAAATTATTTTTTGTTTATCATTATTGATATTTTTCTCGTATGCATATCATTTGTTTTATGCGCCATGAGAGTCTAATTTTTGAACACTTTTATTTTTTTACCAAATGACTAAAGACAAGTTTATGAATGGAGTCGGTAAAGTATTTTATTTACTTTACACTTATTTTGTTACATATTCACCTGTTAAATACTGAAGTTTATTTATTGATATTTCAAATGTGCATAATAAATTGTTTATTTAAAATAATTAAGTGTGTTATAGTCATATTCAGATTTTGCCAAAGCCTATCTATCAGAATATCGCAATTTCGAATGAATCCTTTCTGCACATAGTGTGGCTCAAGCTTAAGTTTTCAACAATGGTTTCTAGATTTATTAAAAATTTTCATCTGAAATCAAATGATTTTATAATGGTGGCATAAACTTATCTTAAAAATAACTATGATAACTCTTACGTATATTGCCTATGTATATTTCGTACATGTCAGTAGCCCAACGTATAACCAGTGAGAATTTGCGAGCAAGGGAGTGGATTTTTCTTTATATATATATATATATATATATATATATATATATATATATATATATATATATATATATATATATATTCGAAGGATAAATTTTGTTATTTGTGAAAGAAAACTACATGCTGAATGCTTTTATTTCTTGATGTTAAGTAAAGCTATGTAGCACAAATATTTATCAACACCTAAATTTACATTATGAACACATTGTAACTCACGTCGACGTCTACGTAATAATGTGTTCGGAACCTTGACTTTCTTCGTTACTTTGCAAATTATGATACCTGAAGGTGAGCAGTAACTCTGACCAGATTTAGTAAAACTACGACGAGGGTATAAATGGGTGAGATTAATTTTTACTGTATAATTTGATGTTAAATTCCTATTATAATTGCCTTTGTAGAAAACAATTTAACTTAAAAGTCAATATTAATCTTTATAGGAGTGTCTAGTTCATGAATTTTCAAAACATATACTTAAAACAAAAATTTTTAATTTCAAAATAACATTTTTGCGAAGCTATGATTGATATAATAGTTAAGGTTTTCATTTTCAGACTTAGCTGTATAGATGACATCATATGATCACGTTGTAGTAATAACGGCATGTTTTTCAAAAATTATATAAATAACAATTTTTAAGAATCATTTCTTATTTGAGAAACACATCAATTATAAAACCATCCTCATAATCACTGATATTGTTAAAAATTCATTTCGATTTTCATTAACATGTCCTTGTGGGTTGTTTTTCCTTTTTTAACCTGCAATCTATTGAAAATTATAAACTGTATTTAAAGCTCTTCATTTATTTTATTTTCCTTTAAACCAACCATCACAATCGAGAAAGATTATGACACGTCATTATATGGACATTGCCTCTCATTTACTTCTGAATCACCTGTATGTTCACGGCAAATTCATTAGGACCTCTCTTTTGTATTTTGCCAGCATGCATGTGGTTTCAGGGTGACCGTGAGGTTTATTTTTATATCAATCACATAAGAAAAGCCTTGAAAGAGAAATTATTTCTTTAAATTTAGAGTACAGTTGTTTACAAGCGATAAACTTTATGCAAATTCACTTTTTTTTTATAAATGTATAGCCAATGCATTTTAGAATATTTACGTACTTTGATTTTAACTTTCTCTTTTTAAAAAATGATATTTATTACAGTACACTTAACAACTTTGAATTATTTATTAGAAAATGATCTCGTTTATTGCTGTTTTTGAGGTCAATAGCACCCCTACTAATGTTATTGTGATTTAAATTCAAGACACGTGGTTTAGGTTGATCTATTCAAAGGTTATAGGGTAGAACCGGTTTTATAAATAAAATTGGCAGTAAACATGATATTGCTATAGCCTGTTTCTTGTGAAAACATGTCCTGTAATTAACGTTTCCAGACTTTTCCGAAAGACTTGCATGATGTTCAACAGAAAAAGGGTGGCTAAAGGAGGGAATGTTAAATTAACAATATATCTTTCGACGAAAATTAGAGTTCACTAGTGACCGTTTCGCTGGTAAAAAATGTGCATTATCATCTACACTGACAAACCTTTGTTTGCCTTAGATGGCAATTGTTATGAATGCGCACAGAGGATCTTACCACGAGCAACTGACCAATCGTTGAATGATTATGAATAGCAACGTTTACGCCAAATACATGTTTACATTTTACTTCGAACATGTAGTTCAGGTCAATCTACGATCAAGTAAATGGACTGCAAAATAACAAAAAATGTTCCTACGAACAAAATACAAAGATAAGAAACTATGAAAGATGTTACGGTCGTTTTTAATTTGTTGTTTAATGGGAAAAAATGTTTAATAAAATGTAGTTTGTGTCTAGTTCAGAACACCAGCGCTTCAAGGGTAAGGAAAATGAGCAACATCTGCATTTAAATGGACAAAACTTTGTTTACGTCCATGATCACGTGTTCAGCCAGGGAATTCCCTGGCAATTGTATTCACCGATAGTACAACACAGGAATTAATACAGACGCAAATCGCTTTTGCAGTAGGACTTTCAGAAACCTAGACTTCCGCCGTTTATTTAACAAATGTTTGTCATTATGAGCATGAAAATGATATTGTTAAAAATGCTTTTCATTTAGTTTTACCATAAGATTTTCCTTTTTTCAAGCGTAAAATTCCTGTAGTATTCGTAGTAACCCATAATGCAATACTCATTCAGCTGATTGGTCAGTTAAAATCACGCTGTTGCCTCATTTGCTGATCTGACGCCAAAAAATATAGTCCCGGTTCCCATGCAAAAATATTTGTCCAAAAAGAAATTTTAATTCATGACTGCAGAAAATTGTATTATAGAGAGTTCTTATTTAAGTTTGAATGAATGTAAGAGAGATCGACTGATTGAAGTACATTTCTACAGACATTATCAGCTGATTCTAGGGTGGTGAAAACTGAAACGCAATATAACTTTTCTGTTTACCATGCCTCCACGTGCAAGTCACTTCCTAGCCACATTTCCGTGAATAATTTACCCTATCTCGCTGAAGTCTCGCTAACTCTCGCCAGAGCCACTGCCAGAGCTACTCTGAACTCATCGGGTTTTATAATTTGCAGAACACCGAAAAATAAAAGGTTCCGAACACATTAGTAGGGGTGAATAGGATGATTTATAATTAGCCATGAGAGGAGAAAATATTAACCGATCCCGAAGAGCGAGATTAATATAATTATTGTACTTCGAAGATGGCTATATCATCGTATGGACTGAAAAACAGCAATAATTGTTTAATTATTAGCTGTTAGTTTTAGCAATTAGTGTAAAAATCCCTTCGTTTTATATAATATAGAATTCATGTGCTATATTTATTAATTGATAAAAGGATATCAACAGCATACAAAGAGTAAATGCAGAATGAATATATCCCATTTATCCCCTTTCTTGTTATGAAAACAAATCAAATTGTTCTGACCTAAAACTAGTCTTTAATTTCTTAAAAAATTATCATTCAAATCAATTAAATATCTTAATTTATCTTGATTGAAGGTATATTTTATCATCTTATTTTGTGTTTATGTTAATAAATATTAAGACAAATCTTAGATTAATGATCTAAGTTTAAGTATAATTAAAAAATAATTTGTGAAATTTTTAAGGTCAAAATTGATAGGCGCATTTTTACTCGTAATGTGGATATCACAGCGGTTGTTGTGGCTACAAAATTTCTTTTTGTTATGTTGCTAAAATGCGCAACGAGAATACATAAAATGTTACTCACTTGGGGCTTTTAAATGTAGCCAAATATACGCTTTAAAAGATTTTGTTTTCAGATAGAAATATGATTGCCGATGTTGCCAACCTTGCGTGTCAAGTGCATCTTTTCCTAATTATATTGTAGAACAAACGTACTAAAATGTCTCGTGAAGTCGTAAAATATAATATCTACAATTGGTATAAATGAGATATGTTTTGGTTGAGAGTGGTGTATTTATGTTCCACTGAGAATAATTGAGTTTTTTTCACAATAGTATACCGTGTTTATATTGTACTTAAAAGCTTTTGATACAATTATCAAAAATAATTTAAGTCTTCTTTTTTTTATATTTTTGACTTTACATTTCATACAATCCTATGAAGTAGGAGTCTTGTTCTAATGTTTTTTGTATTTGGTTTATGTCATAGGATTTGACGCTTTCTTACCTTTCTAAAAAAATATTTTATAGAAGTTACTTGGAATGAAATACTTATGTCAATTTTGCATAATCAAGGTATCAAAAATTCATTACCATGGAAAATTTTGACATAAAAAGTAGGATAAATTATGACAAATTAAATATTATATGCTTGCAGAAATTATTTTGAAAATTAATTTGAAAATTGAATAATATAGGATTATTATCGAACTTATATTGTTGAATATTGGCACAAGTTGGCTGTACAAATGCACGAGCTGGCATATAAATGTATATTTTTGGTTGTATTTTATCAAAGACTATTTATTAGCTATATAATAATAATGTGTTATTTTATTACTTTTTGTGTGTAACATTGTGTTCCACTGTTGAAAATGTTTCTTGATCTTTCACTCACATATTGTCTACTGATTCTCTCCGTTTTGTGCTAATATCAAATAACTCTTGATATGGGATAATGAATATAATTAGAGACTGAAAACCGAAATAGACTGATCATCCTTATGACCAAGAAACACGACAAAACACTTAAGACAAAATAATCTTTTCTTATTGATTTGAACGAGAAGCATTAGCATGGGACACTCGAGAAACTATCTACTGCATAATATTTCTAGGTCAAAGAAGTCAATCAAGAGTCTGTAATTAGGTTAACGACGACTATATTGCTGTGTTTGTATTTCACTGCAAAAACGCATGATCACAGTGAATCATCAATTATCAGTAACATGTTTCATTTTCCACATTCTTTTTATAGAAATGATAGATAATAACACATAAGATGTAATTTAATTTATATTTTAAAAGAAATTAACAACGAATAAAGCGTTTGCAGTATCAGAAAAACATCATACATTCATTATCTTTGTATATTTTAACGAAATTTTAAAATGCCAGTTTAATTGATATGCAGAATTTGTGAAAATTTTTGCATGTATAATCACAGAGGTATTTTGCGTATGCTTTTCAATGTAAAGTTTACACGATAACTCTAATAGAATTAAATATTTTTTTGCTTTGATTATTAAATTATGGTCAAAGTCAAGTATGGCATGAGATCATTCATACAAATCATACATTATCCATGCCATATTTAATAGCTTTATTTTATCCATATTTTTAATTTGGATTTTTAAATAAAAAACTTTCTTCCTAATCCATCTTCAGTGTTTAATGAACCATAGCAGCATAGCGGCTGGTCAGTGACACCTTATTTTTACCTCCCTGAGTTTTGGTAATTAGATTTCTGAAGCATTAACAGAACATATTCTTAAAAACAAATAAATACTTATGCTGTGTTTGTGTTATATTCCTTTAGCCTTCAAACTTTAAAAAAGGAAGAAAACACGTGCTTAATGTAAAATTAATAAAATTTATCCAACAATATTGATTTTCTCTTAACGATTCAAGAGTGTCTTTCGCTGACTTGTTTTTAAACCGGTCGACAAAGAGAAATGATGGCTTAACTCTTGAAGCTAATGATCTTGAACTAAACATTATCGATAATAGTAAATAGTGTTTTATATCTCTGGAAAATAAGAATAAATTGCAATCAATGAAATATTATTCATAGGATAGACATATAATTCTCTTTAAAGATCAAAAAGGAAAAAGTGATAAGGTCATGGACAGTAAAAGGAGTTTGTTTTTCTTTACTTCGTTCTGTCCATCTAAAAGCAAGAACATTTCAAATAAGAACGTATATAACTTAAATGGTCAACACCGTAGCCCTTATGTGAAAGCACAAAAATGCTTCGTTAATGCTTGAATAATTAAACGACACATTGTAAGTTACGCATGTTTATTGAAAGATAAGCTTAAGTATAAATGTCATGTTTTAAAGCAGATAATTCTGTCATCCTTCTATTTCCTTCTGTTTATTTTCAATTTCAGTTTTTTATACAAATTCTTAAAACCGGACAGTTTTTAGTGAGGAAATTGCTACAAGTACCATGTGTACCGTATCGATTAAAAAAACATGAAATTTAAGATGGATGTGAAAGAATACTCTGAAGTTTCTGTTACTATTTATCTTACCTAATATCCTAACTCTTTCAGTCAATCAATATAATTAACTAGTGAGGAGTAACGCGTGCAGAAATAATGTTAAGTCCTTTTTCAGGAACTGGACTGTGAATTCAAACGACTTTGGTGGCACATATTTCCTTTACTGTATCTATTTGAGAAAAAAACAAATTATATTCACTCAAATTATCTCTGGCTGCAAGAAGGTAAGTTATCGATAAACATATTTTTTTCTTAAAATCATGATTCCTTGTATCAGAAGATAATAGATCATAAGTATTTAGTCGAGTTGATGACTGTTTAGCTGCAATAATATGTAGCCCTCTCCTTTTTTTTGTTTTTGGGAGAAAATATCAGTTAAAAAAATTGGAGTGGGCTACATTATTGCAGCTAATGACTGTTGTAAACGTGATTAATTTAGTAGCTTAATAAATATTTACCAAACTTGGTTTAATTTTTTTTTTTTGCAAGACTTTATGTACAAGACTACAATACCTTTTATGGGAGAGGGGATTGTACATTTTTGATGCCATGCTCATATACATATATTGTTGCTGGCGAGAATATATATAAATGTGCAGCTGACGATAATATGTACAGACAAACTAGAATGTATATATATATATATATATGTGTATATATATATATATATATACGAATTGTCGAATTTGTTTTAACGGCATTTGGTGCCTGTTGTTGCTAAACTTGTTATGACAGATTTAATTCGTATAAACGAATTCTGGGATTTGTTATAACGAATTAAATTCGTTAAAAGGTATTCAACAAATCGTTATATGGGAATTCATATATAAAATTTACGAAAGCCATGAAGGGACACGTTGACGGAAGCCCGGATTATCAATTCGTTCCCTCGGTTTATTCGAGATCTCGAAGGACCGGATTATCAATTCGTTCCCTCGGTTTAAATATTTAACACAATCCGAATTTCCCACGAGATTATAACGAATTGTCGAATTTGTTTTAACGATCTCAATTTACACAAATCCCACGGATTAATAATTTGAGATCTCGATTTGTAACATCAGTCTTATGATTTTCAATTTATTTAACATGTATATATGTATATAATTTGTAATGTTGGATACATTCAAATCCAACTATTTTTTTTTATGTATTCGCAACCGCGGTCGTTCCGAACCTCTTTTATAACTAATTCAACGTATATTTTATTTGATAAAAAACAATTACACAGGAGCCATATTTACTTTTAATATATAACTTTCGTAATATACACGTAAAACAAAACCCAGGACTTTTTTTATATAAATATCAGTACTTGTTATGACAGATTTTTAATGTGTATTAAAAGGTCGATCTAAACACCTACAATATTCTATTCATTAAACACGTATTGCCATATCCGATATGTACAGATAGCTGATATCAATGAAATCATGAGAAGGGTTTACATTATAAACGAATTAAATCCGAGATAACGGATTGTGTTATTTGAAAGAATTGACGAATTGATAATCCTACGGATTATAAATCGAATAGGTTATATGGAATTCGAATTAATTTTTATATATAAAATTTTATACGTCATCGTTGTTGAATTTGATGAAATGAATTTAATTCGTTATAACAAACTTTAGAATTTTTTTAAACGAATTTAATTAATTATAACAGATTTTAGAATTCGTTTCAAAGAATTTTATCGTTGTAACAAATTTTGAATTCGTTATAATGAATCCAACAAAAGTGTTAGAACAGAATAAAATCGTTATAACGAATTCAAATTTATCGTTAACACGAATTAAATTCGTTAAAACAAATTCGACAATTCGTTATATCGAATTCAAAAATATTTTTGATGGGTCCTAAATGGGCTTCCGCATCCATCACAGTATACCGAACTTATAGGTATGTATTGGATCTTATTACCCATGATTCACGTATTTGATCAAAACGTGTCTCTCAACTGGTAAATCTCGTATATTTATGAAAAAGTTATTGTTTCAAATTGTACTTTCAAATACTAACCTCGTGATCGGGAGGCCCGGGTTAGATTCTCGTTCACAGGCAGCGCCGTGTCAAACCTAAGACGTAAACAAAGGTAGTGACTGTTCCTTCGCCAGACGCTCGGCACTAGAAGTGAAAGTCACGGGTCTTTCGAATATGACCTTAAAACGTAGGTCACGGTAGGCGTTGGCACTATAAAGAACCCTCACTGCTCAATGGCCCTGAGTGCTGAGTATAGGTGTAAATGTGAAGCCTTTCAGCGGCATACGATGACGTCTCCATATGAGTGAAAAATTCATTCTCGAATGGGACGTTAAACAATATATAATCAATCAATCCAATACTAACCAGTGAATATCCCGTGGGTATACTAGTAAATTATCTTATTCCTCATTTTTGTTCTTCAATTAACATAAGACTATATTGACATTTTTCTAAAACAGATTTTTCGTAATGCATATTCAGAAATAAAGACAGTCATATCAAAATGATATTACCCATTAATACATTGGATAATAATAGTAGAAAAAATGTCGATGTGGATAGTGAATATTAGAATAAGTTTCACGAACAAGTCAGATGAACACGGTCAAATATTCATGGAAAAGAAAGACCGCATAATGACAACTGTCATCTTCTATTCAACAAACATTATATAAGACATTGATCATGAAAGAGATAAACTGTTACGAAAACGTACGCTGGCTAATTGTTTTGGACATCATTTATTTTTTCATGTAGAATTTAGAAAAAATATTTGCTGCATGTATGTTGTTTTACGTCCCAATTTCTGACTAAGATATTATGGTAACCTGACAACAAAGCTTAATAATATACGGAATGACGTCAACTTTCCTCATTTATGCAGGAATATACTTATATTACTCTGCGTCGGAATAATTTCTTAATCGAGGTAAGCTACATTACAAACATGTAGATGAAATAAGGATATCCATTGTCTTCTTTGAAGACATTTCGCTTGTTTTATGGTGACCTCGTCAGCAAATACAACCTTTCATGTCAAAATTTATGCTTACTGACGATAAACAGTCAAATTCTTGGGTCATTATATACGAACTGAATTGTCTAGGATTTTTTCCCGTTTCTCCCAACCATGACAGGAGCACACTGCGGTTGTGAACGCTCGACAGGGTATGCTCATTCCTCCATAGCACCTGTCCCATCTCTGAAGTTTTCGGGGTCCATGTTTGCTCTGCACCAGATTTGTATTAACGAATGAACTTTGAGCTTGAATGTTGCTCGTTATCTCCATACCGGGGTATTACACAAAAACCTTAGCTATTTTTGAAGGACTAGTGACTTTTGACGAAATCTGTTGTTTACCACAAACAGAGTGATTTGTCTAATTAAAACGTCTAAAATGTTATTTCCTTCTCAAGGTCTCTAAATAAAACAATGAATCAAAGTCGTCTCTCTTACATGAAATTTTTGATACAGGGTATATATTTTATTACTTTTCCCTTACCATTCCCATGTGGGATACATTTTGTTAAAAAGCTGTCGTAAATGTCAGAGGGAATTGTTCGTATGGAATTGAAGGTAGATATATCTGTCACCCAGCTTTTAATACCATTTGTAACAATATTACCCTTGTAAGGGAAATCGTTTGATTTCATTGCAAACACCTTTGTTCGTTAGTACACTGGCAGAACACATCATCATCATTCTCTGTTATTTAAAATATTTTTCTTGTAATTCTCTTTCTTTGTGAGTTCTGTTATACGTAATCGTAAGTGTTATTATTATCATTATGTGAAAAAGAACCTCTATGTCATTTACTTACAACAGTTTGAGCATGTTTTCTGACGAATTGCTCATTCACAATGCATTTGATTTTATTGCACAACATTGAGACATTAGAGCAATACTTCATTGCATGCGCAGCACTTTTAAAAGATCAGATGAACATTATATCATTTTAAGTTGTGTGGGAGGATTTGGTCAAATACAGGGGATGCTATCATATTATCGTTCAAGTATTTCTAAATTCTGTAAGTTTTTCTCGTTATTATTTTTTCAATAAGCATTGTTCAGACTGTCTGGGGAAAATTGTCTGTTAAAAGCGTGTTAATAGAGCAATGCAGTGAAAATGTTTTGTCATCATTGCAACCAATGTTCTTTCAAATGCAATATAGCAATCTGTTGAATCAATTAAGAGCTATCACAATTTCACTGAACTCCATTCCAATTTGAAATTACAGAAAATAAAAAGTTTTTTAAAAAATGATCTGCGTAGCATAAGTTACGTTTTAAATTTTATGTTATTCTGTTTGGATATTTTTGGTTTTTCTTTGAGATTGATTAAAATACAGGCTGTAATATATATTTAAAAAATGTCCACATTTATAAATATTTCCCACTTTTTTTTAGACATGTACATTGATTAATACTTTTATTTCCATTAAAGTATGTATTCTTAAACTTGAATTTAAGACTCATTGCTTTGCAGTCGTCCGCATTGACCCGACACCTCACGATCGCAGTGAACTTTGACGGAACTCTTAAATGTCTGTAACATTACACACGAACACCCAAACAGATCGATCTAGCTTTAACTACAGTAACGATGAAGAAGGGGATTTTCTCTCATTGGATATTTTTCATGGTGGTTCACTTCGTCGGGTCTCAAGAAATGAAAAGGTAAGTCAATCACATCTGGCATAAAATCGAAATTATAATTATTGAATTTCTTTTCTCGGTCCAAAGTTTCCAAAATTGATGTCAAAGGAAATTCTCCTCCACTGGAAAATTCCATGCCTTTGTTTGCTATATTTTATCTAAATAGTTTTTCATTATCGGAAGAGAGAAAAGAAAATACAAGTTTTGGTCTTATTTTTGAATGTTGACAAAAGTTTTTACGAACGCTCCTCTCGTCGTACGACGAAAAATGAATCCTTTGCCCAAAATTACCTTTGAAAAGGAAATTTTCAAAAATCAACCAGATTCTCTTTTCAAACTTAAGTCAAAGATAATGGTCGATACTCGCAGACGAAAATCAAAAACTAAGAAAGGTTTAAAATAAAATCTGTAAAATATAAAACATTTACACCCTATGATGTTTAGTTATAATTTTAATCCATAAAGCAAAACATCAATCAAAACTGAAAAAATAATTTGACTTTAAAAGTTCTCAACTATTCAAAAATTTCAAACTATCAAGAAAACTATTAACCATCAACTGTTTTACTTCAAAGTATATAGACTCCAAAATAAATGGTGATTTGTGAAATGAACTGTGATAAATAACTTTTAATTAATCCATCTTCAAAAGTGCAGTAGTGATAGCCCAGTCAGATTTCTTTTTTGCAGAAATTACATCTTTTGAAAAGACACATCTTTCACAACAGATTTAGTAGCTTTAAACAACTCGTTTCGTTCCGATTGCAATTTGTCTTAATAATTGATTGTCGATGCAAACAAAGTGTTATCCATGAAAGCACAAAAAAGTACACTATAAATGCAAAACGTATTACATTAAATATTTCATGAGGCCATGCATCCATATTGTTATGGAGGGTATTTTTTACCAAGACGAGTGATGTTGTTCTTTGCACATTTGGCAAGGTGTTAATAGCCATCGTTATTAGAGCGCTTGCTCTTCAGCAGATATCAATACGTCGAGGTTTCGAATCCCACTGCTGAACGTTAGACCTTATCGGGGTCCCAAGAGTAAGAACACGGTAAGTACTGGCAGGAAAAAGATACCTCACTCTTAAAGACCATCAACTGGCAAACGGTGGCGTAAACAAAATTAAACAAACAAATAATTTCTTTTTCACTATTTTAGGAGAGACATTTTGAATACACTTCTTAGCAGTGCGGAGTATGACCCAAGAATTCCACCTGATTACGAGAAAGGTGCACATATCTTTTATTCACTTTCTCTTAAAGTTATTTATTTATCTATTTACAAAATTAAATATTATTTTTAAATAGCCGATCATAAAAAGTCTTCTATTCATTTCTAGAAATTTTCCTCACAAAATTTTGTATCAATATAAAATGTTTTAAATTTTGTAAAAGATATCAAACAGTGATTCTTAAAAAAAACTATAAACAATTTAAATATGTAAAGATGTATAAAAACACATTCCTGGAAAATCAAAATGTGGAATCGGATGCTAAAGAGGAGTAAGCACCCCCTGTTGACCGGTTGCACCGCCGTGAGATCTTTGTATTAATCTGGTAGACTGAGGTTTCCGTAGTCAAATTCAGCTTTAACACAAAAGGCTATCAATTGGAATGAAACAAGTCAGACAAAATACAATCCAGTGATATGCAATATTTGCAAACAAGTTCTTAACAACTACCATGGAATTTACGAAATGCCGACTTTAAACGAGGTTGTTGAAATCCTTGTAACATCAACTTATTTAAGAAGCATGTCTCCCTGTAAACACTGATTGTACTGGGAGCAAGTATCGAATACGGTAGGATACAGAAAGTTTACACTTTAGTCAGGTGATACCAGAATATAACAAGTACTACATAAATAAATAAAGTTGACTATGGAAAAGCTAGAATCATCTTATTTGTCATACAATTCAGTTCTTATTCGGCCTTAACTGTCTATAGGCAGTAAACATCCATATATGAAACTGGAGTGACATATACTCTGTGGTGTTCTTGGCTCACCTGAGCCGAAAGCTCGAGCTTTTCTGATCAAAATTTGTTGTCGTCGTTGTCGTTGTCGTCGTCGTCGTAAACTTTTCACATTTCCATCTTCTTCTCAAGAACCACTGGGTCAATTTCAACCAAACTTGCTACAAAGTATCCTTGGGTAAAGAAGATTCAAGTTTGTTCAAATGAAGGGCAATGCCCTTTTTCAAGGGGACATAATTATGAATTAGAGAAAAATTAATGGCATTTTTAAAAAATCTTCTTCTCAAGAACCACTGTGCCAGGAAAGATGAAACTCATGTGGAATCATCCTCAGGTAGTGTAGATTTAAGTTTGTTCAAATCATGACCCCCGAGGGTAGGGTGGGGCCAAAATGGCCGATCAAAGTTTTACATAGGAATATATAGGAAAAATCTGTAAAAATCTTCTTCTCAAGAACCACTGGGCCAAGAAAGATGAAACTCATGTGGAATCATCCTCAGGTAGTGTAGATTCAAGTTTGTTCAAATCTTGAACCCCGGGGGTAGGGTGGGGCCAAAATGGCCGATCAAAATTTTACATAGAAATATATAGGAAAAATCTGTAAAAATCTTCTTCTCAAGAACCATTGAGACAGGGAAGATGAAACTCATGTGGAATCATCCTCAGGTAGTGTAGATTCAAGTTTGTTCAAATCATGACCCCCGGGGGTAGGACGGGATCAAAATGGCCGATCAAAGCTTTACTTAGTAAAATATAGGAAGAATCTGTAAAAATCTTCTTGTTAAGAACCATTGAGACAGGAAAGATGAAACTCATGTGGAATCATCCTCAGGTAGTGTAGATTGAATTTTGTACAAATCATGACCCCTGGGGGTAGGGTGGGGCCAAAATGGGCGATCAAAGTTTTACATAGGAATATATAGGAAAAATCTTTTAAAATCTTCTTTACAATGTACTTCAAAGCCATGATTAGTTATATTTATATGGAATCATCCTCAGGTAGTGTAGATTCAAGTTTGTTCAAATCATCCCCCATATATAAACTTTCAGTTCTGATCTGATATGTGCTTTTTCCTAGGCGATGTGCTCAGGTGAGCGCTGTGGCCCCTGGGCCTCTTGTTTTATTTCAAGTTTACTGTGGTTTCTAAACTCGGCAATCGAATGAAAACATTGTTTATAGATATAAATCGTCGATATTACGAGGGTTGGTCCAAAAGTAATGTAACAACTTCATTTATGAACCCTCTTCTCTCAACTGATATAAATAAGGACAAAGATAATATATATTGAAATTGAAATTTTATTGATCAAAATAAAAATTTTGATCAATAAACAAAAATTGTAGTTAATATAAGCTCATTTAAATTGCTACTAGTCGACGTACAACAACAAAATTATATATGATGGAAGCTAAATTTATTTCAAATCAGACCCCCCAAAAATGAATTCAAATAAAAAAATACTTTAAAAGGTAATATTTACATTTCCAGTAAATTTCCCCATGATTCTTTACAAAATGAAATGCAGTTCATTTTCTCATGAACTACATTAAATATGTACCACGAATAAGAATGGACATCTCCATTGTTACGTCATAATACCGCACTTGATATAAAAAAAAAAATATAGTGCACACTGTTTTGCTTTAAAAATGACAGTTGAATTTCGTAAATTTATGACAAGTCATCTAAAAATAATGTAAATATAAGAAATGAATTTAATTTTTGAAGATTCATGAGGTATATGAACTACAACTCTTCACGCCTGCATATTTATCATGAAGCGCTAACACGCTTCATGAAATATGCTGGCATGAAGCGTCGTAGTTCATAACCTCATGAATCTTCAAAAATTAAATTCATTTCTTAATTTAATTAATAATTATATACAATGCGCAAATTTGGTAGTCGCTGCATCTAAATAACGTCATGTTCTGGATATACTGTACGCGCTGTAATACTTAAAAACGTTTCCCAATAAAATATATTTGAGATTATCGAATTCAGTGTACGTTCACAAATAACTGTTCTTAAATGAATTCTTGGTAGCCATTGTACATTCACTCTTTTCATAACAAATTTCTTTGTCAAAATTCCTTGAACAGTATAATAAGACAGTGTTCATATCCATTTATATAACAGATACACGAATGTCTTTTGACAACATCAGACACCGTATGTTAAACGTTTCCATCTGACCTCTCCTCTTCCAGTCTTCCTGTCTTCTGATAATAATTCAATGACCTATCACACTCCTTAACATCGGCAAAATCATCTACAAAAAAGACTCTTCTTTACCTTTTTATCATTGTGAGTCTTATTAATCAGTGTAGCTGTCTATACTGGTAATTTTCTCATTTTGACGTAAAAATGCAAAATCCATAACAGCTCTTGACGGCTTTTTCCCCCCATTATGACATCTTCTTTTTTCAATGCATCAGTGTCAAACACAATTTTTAAATAAGAAATAACAATGTCGTCATTTAATCTTAACTGGTCATTACAAAAACATATAGTCATTCTGTCTTTTAAAAATTTTAGGCGATAAGACACTCTGAGAATATTTTTTAATGTCTTTCTCATCCTAAAAAAATGTTCTTTAAAACATGATGTTTAGATTTGACGCGGCGACACCCCCCTTTTCTTGATGTTGTAATCATCTATGAAATTAATTGAATTTTAACATTATTAGACAAACGTTTCGATGTTAATTAGATTTATATATGTGCATATTTTGGTATATTGCATTTGATAATATGACACCAAATACAAAAGATTTTGACAATGTGGCATGACTTTTGGATCAACCCTCGTATTTATTTGAATGTGGAACCAAAGACCACAACATGTTTCCCATTCTCGCCTAGAATCGAAGGTTCTAAATAAACTCTTGCTTCATAGGAATAAATAAACAGGTAAGATGATAAAGGTGCACATTAAGTGCTCATCGGAATTCCAAAATTTGCTGACAAAGTTGTTCTAAATACTACATAAAGAATATTATGAAGAACTCCTACATCCTTCTTATAAAATTATCAACTTCAGAGTACCCGTGTGTACAATCTAAGTAGTCTTTTTCTACGTACATGTAATCATGCTGATTGCAAGAAGTGAACATTTTAAAGTTTCATTTTTATTGAGGAAGCAGTTGTCTATAATATCAAAAGACTTATAATCCAGATTTTGAGGAGTTGTTGTATAAAGTATAGAAAATTTGTAAGCTGCTTTAGTCTTTTGAAAATGTTCGTGATTTTAAAGTTTCTAAAAGTTCTTTAGAATTTTTTGAAGATCTAAACCTGATTTACTTCTAAAGTATGCTACGTTAATAAGTATGTTTGAGGTTTCCATTTTAGAGCATGTAATATTTTTGTAACGATTAAAGATTATGGCTTGGTAGAGCATTTGCTGGACTCAGCAATTAATCTTTGTTTGTAATGACTTTTTTTTTCAAATTTACCAAATGAACGAAGTTCTAGTCTTGGTTGACTGGCACATAAATTTTAGCATAATAAATAGTGTAATGTGATTTTAAAGAATTCCCTCCATGGAAAGTAAACTGAGAGTATATGCTGGATTTTCAGTCGTAGAATTAAACCAAATTCTTCCAAAATACAATAATAAAAAGAAAGACGACATTGTTACATGTACATGCCCTGTTTGCTGGAACCGTAATAGATTGTTCAGGAAGTGTCACGAGCTCTTTCATGGCATATGGTTAAGTGAACACGAAAGGATGAATGGTTCGCATTTTGCCTTTTAATTGTCTAAAACGAATTTTTATTATATATAGATCTAAAAAAAAAAAAACATAATCCATTCTGACAAAATAGTTAGACCTTCCTTCAAGTCCAAGGTTTGGCATAATATTCGTTAGAATTCATGACGAATTGATGTTTTCTTCGTGAACTCATTGATATTGGTATAATCTTTAATCTACAATATCCTATAGGCTTATGTTTAATATGATTCTTATTTGAAATAAAAGTTTGAATTAAAAAAATTGTTTCGTATACAGTATACCTTTATCTATATGAACTCCATCTGAGGCATTATTTCATTAACGGTGTCTTTTTTTTTACTGTAAATTGTAGATATTGCAACAGAAGTTGATGTCCAGCTTTTCATCATCAGCATTGATTCAATCAATGAATTGTCAATGGTGAGTAATCGAGAGTGATGTACGTTAACACGTGTTTCATGTGACAGAGTTTTTCACTTCACTCCATATTCAACTGGTGCAGTTTTTTAAAAGTAAAATAATCTGATACCTGTTCTAATGGATATGTCTCTATAATTAAAGATCATGCGAGTATTTTACATTGTGCGCCTTGAATTTTTTTTCAATTTAAATCATTTGAAAAGATGCAAAACAAACTAACAGGCACTGTAATTATCTTAAAATTATGGTTTGTTAACTGCTCATTAATGATGATTAAAAATGAGCATCCTGCATGAAAAATCAATTAGTAATTATTTATCGATTGCAGTACAAAATTTGATAGTTTAATATGAATAGATGCTAATAAAAATTGCCATATTATTATGTTCATTACATAATGAATTTTTCAAAAGCCTTCCCTTCACAGGAAAACAACTTTAGAATTGGTAAAAGGTATATTTAAACGACAATACTGCAAGAAAAAAAACCTGGATGAACCAAAATAAATGTCATTTATTTATGCAATAAAGAAATAATGCCGGATAAATCTAATACCTGAAACCTTTATAAAATGAAAATTCTCTGACAATGTTTTCTTGAATTATGTAAAATTCATTTATTTATTCAATCTCTTAAATCTTAAGAGACTTTTATGACATCTTAATCTCTTAAAATAATATAAGTTTGTTGCTTGTTTAACGTTACTTTGGGAAATTTTCGCATGCATTTGGACATTACCATTTGCCTTAAAAGTGTTGTTAATTTAGTCCTGTACTTTTGGATTAGACCATATTTATAAACCGTATCGAAGTACGCACAAACGATTAAACCACTTCATCTCAGGGTAAGTGTGAAATAAGAAAAATATTTCATATATATTTTTCCACTAAATCAAAATAAGAATAAAAACAATAAATGAAACATATGGAGATAACGAACAACATCCAAGATCAGAAGTAAATAAAACAATATAAAAGAAGAGTATAGCAAACACGGACCTCCAAAACATCAGAAGTGGGATCAGGTGCCATGGAGAAGTGAGTATCCCCGGCCGACCGGTCACACCTGCCGTGTGTAAAATATATTTTCTATTTTTAACATATTCACGAATATTTTTATGTTACAGGATTATACACTTAACCTCTTTATTCGTCAAACTTGGATGGATCCGCGCCTAAACTTCTCTCATCTCAGTAATATAAGCATGCTGGAACTAGACCAGAAGCATATAGGAGATGTCTGGGTTCCCGATACGTACTTCCAGAACGAGAAAAGCGCAACAATTCACACAGTTACAGTTCCAAATAAGCTTCTCCACATCTACAATGACGGTCTTATAATATACAGTATCAGGTTAAGTGGCTTGTGTCTACTAATACATTGTTTTGGAATGTCAGATCCAAATTTGTTGTACATGTCAATTTTGTTTATAGAATTTGTTAACCTACTAGCAAAAAATATCATTTTACGAATAAGTTTATGATTTAATTTTCAAAATAATGTGGTATCTTTAATCATGGAGATGAATTACATTTGCCATACCAAATTTATGAGCTTGGTGATGGAATTTGCGAAAAACTGTGCATTAGTTGTTCTATTTCATCTTTGAAAGAACTTTATATACAATATGTAATCCCGTCACACGTGTGAATAACGATGTAAAAAGCCTTGAGTCAATTGATTGCATCAAAGTCTGACAAACTTTAGGCGTGGGGGAGGACAAAACACACATCTGTCGATCCGTTAGCAATTTTCTAGACATAATGGCAGTTATTATAACCACATCAAAACAAATATGTCGCGGAGGAGGTTGCCCAGAAATATTTTGCGAAGTGATCAAAGTAATTCATGAAAGAGATAAGGGATTTAGTTCACCGTTTATAACGCCTTTATTTGTGCCGCAAGATCGGAGGAATCAATTACTTCGACATATTTAATATAGAAAAAATATATATATATATTCTGGTATATTATTTACAGAAAAGATCTAAAACCAAAAAACGACATCCGTAGCATTCTCAAAACAGAGAAAAATTCAGTTGCTTTGATTGTATGATGTTATGTGTCGTTGCGAATTTTCACTCATAACGAGACATTTTTATGATTTAAAGAAACTCTGTTTAAAAGAACATGTTATTTATTATTATTTGTATGATTAGGAATAACATTCTTTAAGAATAACACACATATGATATTTATATAGATTATCATTAACACTTTCCTGCATCATGGACCTAAGATTTTACCCTATGGACGATCAGACTTGCTCCATCCTGATGGAAAGTTGTAAGTAGTCTTCTTGATCAATTAGATTGATTGACTGATTGATTGATTGATTGATTGTATATTATTTAACGTCCCTCTCGAGAATTTTTCACTCATATGGAGACGTCACCGTATGCCAATGAAGGGCTTTAAAATTAAGACCTAAACTAGTACTCGGCACTTAGGGCGTTTGAGCAGTGAAGGTTCTTAACGTGCCAATGCCAACAGTGACACAGGACCTACGTTTTCAAGGTCTTATCCAAAAGACCTGTGACTTTCACCTTTAGTCCGGAGCGCTTGACGAAGGAACAGTCACTACCTATGTTCACGTCTTAGGTCACGACGCGGCACTGCGAACGAGAATCGAACATGGGCCTCCCGGTCATGAAGCGAACGCTCTACCTCTAGGCTTTCGTGACCGGTCTTGCTCAATTAAAAGTAGTATATCTCTTTACTATTTCAGTATTGAAGGACTTACACTTATCCATTCACTGTAACTCAGTCGGCAGAACGCTTGCTTCGTGAAGTAGTGAGTTTAAATCTCGGTGACTGGCCTAAAAAGTCGATAAAATTGGGAAGCAACTGTTCTTTTACCATGCGCTCGGCACTTTGAAGTGAAAGTTTCGGATCCTTCGGACGAGACCCTAAAAACTTAGGTCCCGTGTCACGGCAGGCGCCGGTGTTGGCACGATAAAGACATTCCACTGCTCTATGGCCTGGAGTGCCGAGTAATGGTCAAATTTGAAGCTCTTTACCGGTATATGGTAACGTCTCTATATGAGTAAAAAAATCTCGCATGGGATGTTAACAGTATACAGTCAATCAATCAACCTTTACACTATTACATTGAAGAGCTCTAGCCCTCTGGTATGTTTGAATTACAAAAGTTAAATAAAATCTACTTTAAACATTTTTAAAGTTAGACAAAAATTATACACTTTTAATTGGAAAAGTTTTCATCCATATCAAAAAAAAAATAGACAGTTTTTATAGGGTCATAGGGTTTGGAAACTTTGTTGAATGTACAAATAATACACATTGAGATGATAAACTCTCAATGTCTATTAACCATTAAGGCATGTGTGTAAAGAAGGTACATTATATTTCTTTGAGGATTGTTAAGCAGCTGTTGATTTGAGAATATTGAAGTCAAAAGTCGAAATATTTCGTGTTCTTTTCAAAGATTAAGAACCAGACTATTTATAAACAGTTGTAACAATTTTGACTTACAGATGGCTATTCCATCCATAATGTGAAGCTGATGTGGAACCCGGATGACGCTGTCATTATTGGAACAGCGCATGCAGATGAACAGACGCTTCCTCAGTTCTATTTTTACAAGCCATTGGAAACCCTCGGATGTTCAACCATAAATTCTTTCAGTATGATTTAAATGATTTTTTAATTTTTTTATCTTTTACATGTAACTGTGGATTCTTATTGTTTCCCAGCAAGTCTTTTCCAGAAGTAAGTAGGCAATATTTTTGGAGCGCTGGCTCCGTAATCGGAAGGTCGTGGGTTCAAATCCCGACCTCGACAGACCTTTGGTCAATAAACATAGGTACACGTAGGAGTTGTTTCTGCAGAAAGACACCTTGAAGTGAAAGTTTACCTCTTTAAATGGAGGTTCCGTGTTTCGGTAGATAATGGTACATTCTTAACTGCTCAGTGGCCCTGAGAGCCGAGGAAAGGTCTTTATTTGAAGCTTTTTAGCTGAAATTTGTGACATCTCCTTTAAAGTAAAAACAAAGTTTTGAATAGGTAATTAAAAACATTCAATAAATCAATCTTTCAACTTAAACATTGAAAGAAGTGTCCACTGAGGAACCAAACTACTTAATTGTGGCATTCTACAGAACCCTCATCATTCTGTTATAGAACCATTGGCATTACCACTATCCTATACAGCAGCTATCGACTACTCTAAACCTTAACGTGTTTATGAAGAGTTAACAAGATTAAGATTTCCCGCGACAAAAACCTCTTGGCAATAAAGGTAAATCAAGAATCCGAAGATGAAAATACTCAAAGTTACTGTAGTAGATAATACTCTACGTTGTAATTAAGGCGGTCTCTCTTGTGGGAAAAATACCTCCAAGAACACTAATTGATCTATAGATAAACATTTCCCAGTGGATTTATGGTTATCGACAACCATATTTTCTACAGGATTAAATCTCTGCAGCGGAAGTATAAAACAAACTCATTCCATTGATTTACCTCGATAATAGAAATGAGTTAAGGTAAAATAAAAGCTTTTATTAGGGGGATTATCATGGGATAAGAACAATTTCCGTTCATATTTCAACCACGTGTACATTCGTTTGCTGATCAAAATCTTTATTCTTAATCATTTGAAAACAAATTATTATTATCATTTGCAATTTTTGATTCTTAAACTTTATCATTAATCAAAAGGTGTATCTTTAGTAAAAATTTAATCTTACTTCAAGAATTTTATAAAACATTTTTAGTGTACTTTGACATGATTATTTTTCTGGTGTTTAAAAGTACTAGTTTTACAAAATTTACACATACCTTCAAATTTTATAGAAGTTTCTGTGTACGAGTTTAATGTAAAATTGCTTTATCGTATAATTGATTTTCTTGGCAGAGTTAAAATTATAATAAAAAAAATGAGTTTGTGGCTTAAAACACACATATATTTCACACAAGCGAACTATTCTTGACAATTGAGAAAAGGCTTGTGTCTAAGCAATGATTTTTAGAAGCTATTATAGAGAAATCGTGAGTTTAACTCTGTAAAATATGCAAAGAATTGTGTATATTTTCATCTATCATTTTATGACACTGTAATTAAAGATGCGGGAGCAAACAGTTTTTGCCCTGTCCGTCTCCCTGTCTATCTTTTTCTTTGTCCGCAAAAAATGACCTTGCTAATAACTTTTGAGTTGAAAGGGCTATATGGCTTTCATATTTAACGCATGTATTTCTTGTAATTCTTGTAATTTATTTCCCATGGTAAGATCTTTTATTTTCATATAATTTTCAAATGGCACAAACAGTTGAGTAACACTTATGTATTTAACATTAAATGTCTTCCATCAAACGATCAGCTTTGAACAAATTTAAATAAATTGCTAGACAGCATTCACTTTAAGATGGACAAACATTTCTGCATCTAAAATGTTATTTCCATTCTTTTCAGACGTGGAGTTCTCTTGTCTCCAGGCAAAATTGTTTTTCCGAAGAAATCTGGGATACTACATGTCTCAAGTGTTCATTCCCAGCATGCTTATCGTCACTCTCTCCTGGATCTCATTTTGGATTCATGTGGATGCTGTTCCTGCGAGAGTCTCGCTTGGGGTCATTTGCGTGCTTACTATGACAACTCAAAGTTCTGGTATAAGAAACTCTCTTCCACGTGTGTCCTACATAAAAGCGATAGATATATGGATGGCTCTTGGGTTGTTATTTGTTTTTGCAGCACTTCTTGAATATGCTTTCATTAACATTCAGACAAGAAAACATCAAAAACAGACAAAGGTAACAATTTGACTACTAATGTTTGGACTGTTCAGAAAAATCATCTCTTTATTCACTTAATACTTAAAGCATGATTATTTTAAAGCTTAACTATGAAGTTTAAATTTGTTTTCTGAAAAGCATATACATTTTTCAGTTAACAATGTAAAAGGCTCTTAATCAATTCAATTCACAAAGCTATGCAATAAACATTGATTAGTTAGTATCCCTGATAGTATGTGAAAATTCTTTTGTATGTATTTGTTGTAATGAAGATTGAAGATAAGAAGGCTGATATATATTCAATTTCAATCAATGCTTTCTGAGTAGTCTAGCTCTGAGAGCAAGCATTCAGTATTATGTGCTTGAGAAAAAAGACCTCAGCAGAAAATTTAATCGTCATTTATTTCATTTGTAAGATAAGAGATATTTTCCGTGATTTTTAGATGCCAGAGAAGGACGATAAGAAATATGAAACCATTGATGAAAGGAAAAATGTAGATTTTATGGCACGAGCTCGTCATGTGGACAGATTGTCGAGAGTTGTCTTTCCTGTGTCGTATATATTGTTCAACATCGTGTTCTGGGGTGTTTATTTATCAAAATAATAGATATTTGATAAAACTCTAAAAAAAAAAAAATCAACGAATCTTCCCAAAAGAACATTGCTCAGCACATGTTTGTTTTATGTATCACACCCAAAAAATAGAATTGTTGCATTTTGTCGCACGAAATATTCTACAAATCATTGTATTGTCTACTTTTTATGGGACTCTTCCATTCCTTTCACTGTTTATAAAATTTGTATGCATTTATATGTGTTTTTTATTGACTTAATAAAATATTTATTATTTTTAATCTATCTGTATACCTTTTCATTACACCTTGATGACTTTGTTTGAAACTTAATTATTGGAAATTGTCCAAGACCTTTTGCTTGCTAAAAATACATCAATTCATTTTCTTCAACTACAAAATGAAAATGTTAAAACTTATTTTAGAATTTTTTTAGTCGAAACAGTGGCATTTTGGCAATTAATCCTTTTTGAATAAGAATGGGATACATATTTCCAGCATTTAATCAAAGAAAAAAGATCAATTTATAATAAAACTTTTAATAAAATTGTATGAAAAAACTGCCGTCCCCAAAATTGCTATTAAAAAGACTTTAAAGGGTTATTTTTCAGAGTTAATTTTAAATCGTGAAGATCGTTTCGAATATTTACACTCATATGGTCCCCTCACCAAGATATACGAGGTGTAACTATACGTAAAACTGTCCCCTGGTGATTATTATGATGACCTTGATCAAATACAGTGTATCATCCGGAACTGTTGCCTTGAAAAAATATATCCCGTTTTTTCAACGTTTATCCGAATTTATTGAAAAAGACTTAATTATGTCATTATAATTTCTAATAGTGCAGATATAGAACTAAGTGTAATAGATATAGGAAAATATTAAGAATGTTTCCTTGCCGTATTGGAAATTCTAATGGCTGATTTTAATTTCCTTATGTATCTAAATTTTGCATACTTCCTGATCTTTTCATTAAATTCCTTTAGTAAATTAACCATTGAATTCAAATTTTCAATACTAGAACAATATAACAAAGAACGTGTACTACCCATTGTCCCTTATACGAGTATGAGGAAATGAGGAAAAAAAAGGATAAGAACAAATCGTAATAGTTGACACAGCACCCTTTCAACGCCGCTAAAAGTTCCAGGGAACACTTGGAACATTTGAAAACACAAAAATTTTTCCAAAGTCAACAAAATAAAATCTTTTCAACTTTATATACTAACTATTCCCGGCGATAAATAAAAGTCCAGGCTTTTTGATATCATTTACAGATGTTTTTTCAATAAAAATGGAACTTGTTAATTTATTTACCTTGTCATTGATCATTTGCGAAATTATTCTGATTGTACACACAAGTACTCTGACGTTGATATTAAAAATATGCTCGAGTTTCTTATTGACAATATCTATGTGGTTTTTGGAGACCACGTCTTCCAAAAATCTTTTTTCATGGGTACCAATTGCGCCCTTTTATCAGCACGTACTTTTTATTCATACAAAGCAGAATTTGTCAAAAATCTTAAATATGAAAATAAAAGAAGAAAACACTTGCTATGGCCTTTAATTCAACATTTAGATTTATCAGCGACGTATCGTCTATCAACAATGGTTATTTCCATTCTTATCTCGATGAGCTTGAGATGAAAGACATCACAACGTCTGACACATCTGTTTCATATTTCGATATTTTACTTGGAAAAGAACGTTAATCATTACGTAATCTTACAACCAAGCTCTATGATAAACGCAATGACTTTAACATTTCAATCATCAACTTCCCTTATACTTATGCAGCAGTATACCTTTATCACCTGCATACGGGGTTTATATCTATCAGTTGATTTTATACACAAGAGCGTGTTCTACGCATGAACAATTTTAAAAACGTATCTAGAAATTGTCAAAGAAAACTGAAACAAAAATATCAGCATGTTTGTTTCAAGTTATCATTTTGTAAATTCATGGTCGAAACAACGACCTTGTCAACAATTCATCATTAAGTCAAAAACTGACTGGCACTTTTCATACTATTTGTTAGGCAATTATATGACACCAAATTTTTAATGATTTTCCGTTATTTCCTGGTTATGACTATGAAGACATGGCGGTTGTGACCAACTGGCAGGGGATGCTCACTCCTCCATTGCACCTGATCCCAACTCTGATGTTTTGGAGGTCTGTGTTTGCTCTGCTCCTATGCTTTTCTTTATCTCCATATACTTTGTATTATACTTTCATGTAAATAAGATGAATCTGATTCGTCGAGAAACACTATTGCACTCTGAATGATGAAGTTGTACCTTCGGTTCCACCTCTGTTGACAATGGTTTACTTGGGAAATGTTTTCAATGATACTCTCAACAACAAGCAATATTAATATAATATTTCATTCTATGGAAAAGAGGCTTTGGCAAACGGTTTTTTTTTCGTTCCTCTACCCTTCTCTTAGATTATCAAACTGGGTGTCTTAAGATATATAGTTCCAAACAATCAGATTGATGAATTATTGATTCCCACTTTTAATTGTCATAGTGTAGACCATTATTGTATGTTGTTCAATACATTCAGTGGCACCCACATCACGTTTGAGCTCTGATGTGTGACCTCAAACCGCAAGAGGTCCCTTTAGTTTGTTTTCAGGAAATGGACATAAATGACTCAAGTGAATTGAAACTGTGTTGATTTTGTGTTCGCTATTCAACTGATTGGCAAATAAAAAAACGAATACATGCTCATCAAAATGATTTTTTAAAATGACTTTTGATGTATTGAATTAGAAATTGAATACTAGTAGTTTAAGTATTTATGTTTTTATAATAATTGATAAAATCAATTTGATTTCTTGTGTATTGTGAAAATTTCCTTGATTTTCTTCCTCATATTATCGTTTTATATATTTCGCGTGCATGTCTCTGATACCTTCCCATCGCGCAAACTTAAGGAAGCTCTTTAAATCTCTAATATTACGCGCCAACTTCCTCAGACAGAATTTTCATGCAAGAAGAAATGAAGAATAAGCATCATACTTCTTTGACTATTATTTTCTTGATGGTAAACCTGGTTTGTATCCAACCAATGAAAAGGTAAGTCAATGTTCATTAATTACTGTTTAATTTTTTCCTCAATGATAACATGCTTATTAATGAGTCTGTATTAGAATGTACACTGTACATAAACACAGTAAATTTTAATGTAAAAAAACATATTTTTTTCTCCGTTTGAACCATTTTGTGTACTAAGTCTGTTATTGGGGCTTTGTATATTTCTCGATTTCCACAGATAAAAGTCGAATGTGAAATTTAGGTTGAATCAATTATGAGAAAATCTGAAAAATATTCAGTGTAAGACATAGATTAATTAGGGATTTTAAAACCACAGCACAGCTCCAAATAACGCGTGAACAGCTTGCAGTGAGAGGTGTGTGTGGTTTGTTGTTTCATTGCAATGAATGGCAGTTGCAATCAACATCATTATATTCTAAATATACAAATTTCTCTGTTTTCCTCTTCATCACGGCTCAGTACATGAGGCATGTCAATCTTTATTAGGATAGATCAAGAAACTTGAGGAAGATATTAAATGAGGAGTTGTATATTTCGATATATAAATTTTCGTGCATCGAATTAATTGGTATTTAGTATTAAATAAGCTTACATGAAGAATGTTGAAATTAAATATGAAAATATTAAAGAAATGCAGGAAAGCTCTTTTACTAAATAATTGCAGCTACATTTTCTGCTGCATATCAGAAAATATTTGGGAAATTCAATGCACACTGTTATTTTGAAATGAAACAGATGGCGATACCGATCAGAACAGTATTCAAGATGAGAAAAATCCATAAAACAAAACAAAATAGGGACAGAGAAAACTCATAACTCCAAAACATCAGAGGTGGGATCAGGTACCATAGAGGAGTGCATGAGCATCCCCTGTCGATTCGTCACACCCGCCGTGTGCTCCTTGTCATGATCGGGAAATAACGGAAAAATCCGTATATAGTATATAAATACTAGTAATAGACTAACAATTAGTATGAAAAACGACAGACAGCAAATTCCTCGATAAAATGTAATTGCTGACAATGTCACTGTATCGACCATATAATTTACGAAATGATGCCTTTAAACAATGCTTCTGGTATTCTTGTTTTATCAACTTGTTTGTCAATAATTTACCTAGTTTTAGAAATTGTTCATTCGTAGAACATGCCCTTGCGTATCGAATCAACTGAGAGATATAAATTCCGTATGCAGAGACACAGCCTTCGTATTTTTGCAACTTTTAAAATTAAACATGTTGAGTGCATATCCACTAAAAGATGTTGAGTCAGACTTAAAGTAAAACCTTGTTTTAGAAATATCCAAACATATGCAACTGCATTATGAATAGAAATACTTCTTTGAAAAAATTCAAATACATTTTCTTATCAAAGGATTTTAATGTGTCATCTTTGTCGAAAAATTAATCTCTGAAATTCCATTTCAGGAGAGACATATTAAATACCCTGCTGAACACAACAGAATATGACCCAAGAATTGCACCTGATTTTGAGAGAAGTATACGTGTTTAATTACACAAATATGTCCAATTCGAGGGATTTATCGTATTAGGTGCAATTTTTTTTTGGGGGGGGGGGGGAGGTATGTTTATTTGTAAGATTAAAAAAAAACTGCCTCTATTTAAAAACTTGACTTTATTTAGTGATAAAGGCATCTCTTGTTTCAATTTGATGAAGAGTACAAGCAAATTAAAGCATTTAATTGTCAAATATACAGTTAACAATAACTGTTTGTGGAAAAGGGTTTGATGCACCTGTATGGCAGCTTATGGCGGGTTTGGGGTTCTTAAATGCAAATCAAACTCCAAAGGTCAAGGTAAAAATATTGGTCTTATCACAATTGGCACAAGGAATACATGTGTACACCTGTGAAATATAAAAGACCTAGTTCTTATTGTTTAAAATTTATGATCAAGTCTACAATTTTTAATAAGTTGGTCAACCTCACAGGTCAAAATCAAAATGTCTAAAGGTTAAAAATATTTGCACCCTCTGAATGGTCTTTTCATAATGGTTTGACATGTGAAGTATGAAAGTTCTCGTACCAACTATTCAAGAAGTTATGGCCAAGTGATATATTTTTTGTAAAAGTCAAATACCAAGGCCAAAAGATCAAATTAGGTGCTACCCAAAGATAGGTCTTGTAACAAGGAATTCACCTATGAAACATGAAAGCTATACCTCTACCCGTTCAATAGTTATTAACAATTCTAAAGTTTATGCGAATAAATGAAAAAAGAGACAGATGGACGGACAGGGCAAAAACTACATAACCTCGAATCTTCCTTATTGGGGCATAAAAATCTAAGTATGAAAAATCAAAAATTGAAAAGGAAAAATTAACACAAAAAAAGAAAATATTTTTCTTATAATTATTTCCTGCCAAAAGTCACTTATGTTCTTTTCATAATTATACAAAATATGTCTATTGCGTAATATAAAAAAGTGTGTTTTACAGGAAATTATGAATGTTTTAATAGGAAGAATAATTTTTTAGTGGATTTTTAATTACTTTATGATATACATGCATGAATATGTCTTCATGTCATGATCAAGTTGAACAGCAGTTTATGCGTTGAAGTAGCTTACATGTAATTATCAGTATTTTTTCATTTACGTTGTTATATTTTTAACCAATATTAACTTTAAGTCATTTCAAAGGTCTAAATGAAAGTCATAATGGCACATCGTATTTAAATAAATTATTTTCACTGCAATTTAGTTTGAGTTTTCAAAAGTTTTTCAAAGAAAAATTTCAACGATTAAAATTTAAATTATTTGCTAGAGGTATACGTATGACACATTGCTGAACTTTTAACTCACTGAACTCTATCTTGAATCATAGATGAGGCAACAAGAGTTCATGTCCAGCTGTCGGTTATAAGTATCGACTCAATTAATGAAGTATCGATGGTAAGCAGTTTGTTACAATTGATTATATTTACCCGGTTTTTAATGCACTTATGTAAATTTTTAAAAGCATAATTCTTTATATAGTTTTTGTAAAAAAAAAAATATATAACATTTGCGAAACGTCTGGTTTGGGTTACAAAACACAATGGGTTTTTCTTTTTTATGATGTTGATATTTAACTTTCAGTGTTTTTTCATTTATCATATCACTGTTTATAAAAAAAAATAATTCCGGAAACGCGATTGCAAAAATTATTCTCAACCGTTGAAAATTTAGTAAAGTGTTAGCGATTAAAACTATTTTTTGATGAATTCATATTTAACAAAATTTCAAGTGAATATTCAATATCATAACAGGATTACACACTCAACGCCATTCTTCGACAAACTTGGATAGATCCGCGCCTAAATTTTTCTCACCTCAGCAATATCAGCATGTTGGAACTGGACCACAGGCGGATGAGCGATGTCTGGCTCCCCGATACGTTTTTCAGAAACGAAAAAACAGCTACTTTACACGCAATCACTGTCCCAAACAAACTTCTCCATATAACTAATGATGGCCGTGTCAGATACAGCATCAGGTTTGAATTCAGTTTATTTTAGAGTTTTAGTGCCATTATTTTCAAAGATATAATTTGATTTAATAATTATTAAAGGCGTTTATTAGTATTGATCCTACTGTAAGAGATATGTGTACATGTTTGTTTCTTCAGTACATTGGTATTTACGGTATAAATTATGTCAGTGTAAAAATATAATGAATTCCTTCTTAACTACCTTTTTTCAAATTGATTAGTATTCAATCAGACTTCATCAAAGGTTCAAACATTGCTGAAATGCTTTGATTCAATTGAAACAGAAAAGAACTCTTGAATAGCTAATACTCACAAGAACAATTAATGTGAAAAAATTTATGCATATGAAATGGTAAATTTACAAACAATGACAATGCTTAAAAGTCCATTAAACAATAAAACGTCTATGCAAAGAACATTAAGGACATGTGAAATTAGGTGGGATTCGGTGCCAATGAGGAGTAAGCACTCTTAGTATATCTGGGTCCCTTGTCATGATCGGATAAAATTGAGTATCCATACAATATTAAGTGTAAAGATAATGCATATGACACAAAGTGATAAAAGATTGTATTTGCAGACAAATTAATTTTGTCTGACATAGAATTTGCGAAATGTTGACTTTTAACGAACTTGTTGATTACTTTGCAGCATTAACTAATTTGACAATGATGCATTCCTCTTTCGTTTTTATTAGAGTATCCTTAACACTCTCTTGCACGATGGATCTGAGATTTTTTCCTATGGATGACCAAATTTGTTCTATTTTAGCAGAAAGTTGTGAGTACATGCAGATATAAGACAAAGTGTTTAATATTCAAATTCAAAATACATGTAGTAGAAATAGATGAATTTGAAAAAAATAATTAAATCATATTTTTTTGAGAAGTATAGATATCGCTATGCTTTGATTTGAATACGTGATGCTTTTGTCAATGTGTGAAAGCACGATTTTGTTCCGCTTAAATTCTATTCTATTTTTTTTAAGTTTTGGAAGCAAGCAAGTAACGAAATCACCGAAATTGAAAAAAATGAAAATATCTTCCATTTGTTTGCATGATTTGGTCTTTGAACAAGTACAATATCAAACAAATCTACATATTTACCTCACAAATTATATTAACTTGTAGATGGATATTCTATTGATAACGTGCATTTAATGTGGGAGCCGAAGAATTCCTTCATAATTCAAACAACAGACGATGAGTACTCTTTACCACAGTTTTATCAGCACAAGCCAGTAGAAACTCTCAAGTACTCCATCGTCAACCCATCTAGTATGTACCAATGTAACACTTCATGAATTAATATTACGGTTTAAGGTCCTTTGCATTTGGAAAAGCATTCTGAATATCTCACTCTGAAATATATATTTAAGTGATATTGACTTGATACTGTTGGTATCTTAATGTAAGACAGCATTTTATTTCTAACCAGAAAAAAAACAAGACGTATAATTGATAACATATGTATTCTGTATTTTTGAAGTTTCAAAGTTAAAACGAATTTAGCTTTTTGCTTTTAAATTTTCAAAACATGAATATGGAGATAACGCAAAAAATCTATTTCAAAATGCATTTAAACAATGAAAAAATGGATAGATAACGCAATACAAGCTCAAAAATCCATTTTAAAGAGTAATCGGAACCGAACAGACACAGACCAATAAAATTAGAATTATGCTCTCTCTCTGTTTCATCAAACAATTTAGAGTCTGTTAATTTTTCAGATGTTGAGTTCTCTGGACTTCAGGCTAAATTATATCTCCGACGAAACCTGGGATATTACATGTCACAAGTGTTCATTCCCAGCATTCTTATCGTCACTCTCTCCTGGATCTCTTTTTGGATTCACGTTGATGCTGTTCCCGCGAGAGTCTCGCTCGGGGTTATTTGTGTGCTTACCATGACAACGCAAAGTGCTGGTGTCCGGAATTTTCTTCCACGTGTTTCCTACATTAAGGCAATAGATGTCTGGATGGCATTTGGGCTCTTGTTTGTATTTGCGGCGCTACTCGAATACGCTTATGTTAACGTTCAGACTAGAAAACATCACAAGCAGGTCAAGGTAGAAACGGTTAACCTAGTTTTAATTCAAATTTATCATTAATTTTACATGATCATTAAAAATTTAGAACATAAATGTTTCGTCAACGGTTTACTTATCGTATCATACATGTTATGTTTATAAGACATATGGAGATAACGAATAGTATGCAAGCTCAAAATTCATTAAAAAAATATAAATCTGGAGCAGAGCAAGCAAGGACCTCAAAAACGTTTAAGGTGATACATGTATCAGGTACCATTAAATAATGAACACTCCTATCGACCGGTCGCATCCGCCTTGTGCTTCTTGACATGATCAGGAAAAATGGAAAATTTTAAATCTGTAGATTATTAAGCGTGTAATTATGACCTCATATTTAGAATGAAAAAAGTCATTTGCTGACATTTTCATTGTATATACATGTATAGCGACCACATAACTTGAGAAATGATGGTTTCAATCAAGACTGTTGATATCCTTGTTTTATCAACTTTTATGTAGATATCTTGCATTCTTAAAAATTATTTATACAATCTATGTTCTTGGGTATCGAACCAACTGAGACATTAAGTTCATATGCCGGTGCAAAAGGATTACTTTAAAATCACATATTTTCGTTGGTCAAATTTTCAAGGCTTGAGGAAAAATATTGGTTTGTGGGGATTTGATTTTGTGGTTGGAAATGTTTCATAGGAAATTTTACATTGTTGTGGTTATAAATTCGTGGATCCATATATCGAAAACAACGAAAATAAAGCTCCCACGAAAATAAGTGATTTGACAGTATATTTTTTGTTGTTTAAGGTCCCTTTTGAGAATTTTTTACTCATAGAAGACTCAGGTATTAAGGATACATTGCTACATAAGTAAGGAAAGTTGACGATACATCATATAACTAATCATGTATCGTACAACATATTATATTATTAAAGTTTAATATAATCGTATGTTTAGATATTTAAAACTATAATATGAACTGGTAAAATTAAAAGAAAATACCTGTATTGCTTGTCTGCAAAACTACTTTTCACTCGGGTCAAATCCATATGAAAGAAAAATCAAAGTACTGAAGATTAATGTATTTGTAATAAATTATCATGTAATTCTTTTTAGAAAAGCGAGAAGAAAGATAAGAATGGTGAAACCAACGATAAAGAAATTTGTCCTGAATATTTTATGGAAAGAGCTCGTCGTGTGGACAGAATTTCACGAATTGTTTTCCCTGTGTCTTATATATTATTTAACATTGTTTTCTGGAGTGCCTATCTATCGAAATGAACGATCCTCTATGAAGCATTACAATTAACCCAATTTCAAATTAATGGAGATATATTTTGCACGGTAGATCTATTAATCCATGAATTACCTACCAAAGGTTCATGGATACTTCACTAAACATATGCTTGTACATGTAACATGTATTCAATGATTAGTTTTAATTCAATATTTTTTTTACATGCTTTCACTAAATGAGCGCGATAACATGAAAACTAATTTCGCTTCAAGTACTCCGATCCTTAGCCAGGAAGGATAACTCTTTAATTGATAACCTGATAAAAGTCTCAAAATGAAGCTTAAAAAATAAAATCTTTTCATGCAATTATTTTCATTTTTTTTTACCTCTAAATGTGATTCAAGGTTCTCTGAAGATCTCGGAACGGTCTTTAAAAATGTCGAAATTTTTACCTCAAGAAAGTATTCTAAAATTTCAAACTTAAAGAAATCGAAGTTCTTTTAATTTAACGATAGATTCCAATGTGTATTAGCATGATATGACATTAGAAATAATTTATGGTGCTTTGCAGTTAAATGAAAATCTAATTACGCTATGCATTATAAAATGATCGAAGTGAATGGAAGAAACTTAAGTACCTTATATTTATAATAATTATGCACTTTCTGCAAAAACCTGAAAAACTATGAATTTTGTTTCTAAAAATGTGTTTGTTGATGAAATTTGAATTTGAAAATGCATAGTAGGTGTTTCATTCGTATTTCTGGAAAATTTATTTGAGATTTACTAATTTTCCTTATATACATTGTAATATGATTAAGATAAAGTTTCAAGACTTGTCGTTGGTAAGAAAAATAACATTACGAGGGTTCGAA
>NW_026934325.1:0-5961 GCF_032062105.1 Saccostrea cuccullata
CCCCCGACGACACGGTCAAACAACCGCTTAATATGCTTTATCTCGTGGTGTTAGATCATAAAAGTTCTATGCTCAGCAAATAATGAAACGACTTCAAACAAGAGGAAAGCCTCTACTGATACAAAAAGCTGTACATAAATGCATATGTTTAACTATATGTATAAAATATAAAGTCAATGTACGCTTTGCAAGAATCTAAGTTCAAGGTAATTTTCCAAAAATCTGAAGTGTCGCAAGACCCACCCTCTGCAAACTTTTCTCAAAAGTCCCCTTTCATTTGAGTATCCATGCAAATAGAGAAAGCAAGCACATAGATCTATTTATAGTCGTTGTAGACCATTAAGTGAACATTTCTTACTCTGTAATGCACTTCATCCTAAAAACGTTTATCTTTAAAAGGGTGTTACAGCAGAGAGACAATTATGCGCGGTGCTCTGACATGCAATGGACATGAACGATGTGAAACGAGGGTTGACAAAAATGAGTTTCCGAACGTGGCTTCTGTTTTCGTCTTTAAATTTGATCCACTTGATTAAACATTTTGAATTCTGTTAGGTCAAGAAAACGAACGGTGTCAGAGAGCTTAAGTATTAGCACTTTCTTATGACAACACAGTCCTATATTGGTCCTCGTTCTATACCCACTTTAAAAGGAAATGAGCCGTGCTAACCAGACTAAAGTACAGGAAATCAGTTTAGTTTGGTCCCCATAGCCAAATCATTTGTCCTAATTGCATAGACCATTTAAGTTTTTGAATGTGTTGTCTAAGGTTGTTCTTCATCTACTATAGGCGAAGGGAAATAGAAGTTGGTTTTCATTAAATAAAATACTTCAAACTCTCCTTTATTAATATTCAGGTAGATAGACTACTAGTAGACCCCCTTAGACCTAGAAGCACTTCGATCAAACGTCTCTCCTCACTTTCTTTGTAGAATCATTCTTTTGAAACTTAGCGACGCATCCCTTCGGCATCAATGAAACTTATTGTGGTATTAATGACACTGCAATTTGTCAAGTGTGCACGATGTTCGGTAAAATAGATGATTTTCCCAGTGATATATCATTTCCCATAAAATGTTTAATGTTAATTTTTCTCGTCAGACTGGTACAAACTCAATCTGGTAATGCATTTTAATATGGGAATAGCGCATATACAAACACTTAACTCACTATATGTCGTAAAATTTGGAAAAACCCTTTTAAAAACCAACGTAAGAAAAATTTTTGTCATAAAAAGGGATGATGGCGAATTTTTCATGCGTCTGAGGAAACTACCGCTCAGTCAGTTTTTGCATACTTTTGCATATAGGTCGTAAAAACGGGTGAAGGGGGTGTTACCGCCGATGTTCATAGTTGATTGACTTTGTTTAATCATTTGTAAGCTAACAGAAAAGATTCCATTCAATGAAATACTACAATTTCTTGCATATTGTATACTAGCATATTGGTTTTAGGCCCAATTCGCTAGAGTCATGCAAACAAAGGTTGCATCTGTTTGCCCCAGCAGTTCATCAGAGCATAGCAAAGTGAAAATTAAATTTGGTATTTCAAAAGGAATATAAAATGTGTGTTTTATACCTGGTATGCTTTAGTAAAAATGCAGTTTTAGCAAGCATTTGAATATACAAGCATGGAAAGACACGAGAAAATTGAATAATTGACGTTTATCTGTAGCTCATTCGTGTATCAAGTTGCTCAAATCACAAATTTATACTGCGGGAGGATTACAGAAATTTAACATGTACGTTACCTACATACTTCAACAAGTTCATAAACTCTGATGCTATTGAATGAGCTCCTTTCAGCCACAGGCACCTGACGTTACTTATTTTTCTTTTAATAAAAAAAATATACACATACCGAATAGTTTATTATTCGGTATGTGTATATTTTTTTTATTAAAAGAAAAATAAGTAACGTCAGGTGCCTGTGCTTTCAGCATCTAAATCGTATTGTGTTTAATTATAGATTTTGAAAACTGTCATAAATAATTCTTAATATTGGAAGCCCCAGGTCACGTCACATTAAGTGACGTGTTGCCTCAGCAGCATTGACGTTGTGGAGGTGCATGACGAAATCCAATTATCAAAATATACTATTTTCTAATGAAGATTTTTACTCTCAGAAATACTTCTAGTCATTATTGACAGCAGGGTTGTTCTTCCATCAAACCGTCACAGGTTGTACACAAGGCTTCAGTTTTGTAATTCATTTTTTTGAATTCCACCCTTTGGGAAAAGACCGGAATATTTGGATAAGTTATAATTATTACTAGTGTATCTAAACAGGTGAATTTTTTTCTTTTTTGCTAAAAGTTGTGTCTATATCAAGCCTTTACCATCATCCGTCATCTAGAACTAAGTAAGTTTTCCTTTCAAAGCCTGAAAGGTGTATTTTCTCCTTTGATGACAGTTTATATTTCCTTCGTACCTGTAATCTGTAGAAGTTACCTATAACATAAGTTGAAGATAAAGCAAAAAGGCATTCTCCTAAAACTGACCATAACCTCGTATCTTGGTTGCCTTCTAAAAACACCAAATTTTACAAAAGGTAAAAAAAATCAAGGAACACACGGGTGATATTAATACCCGTGTAACTACTTTGTAGGGAGTGGGGGTCATTTAGAAACAAGCGTCTTGGCTTTACCAGTTTATTAACATCTCTTTGGTTGTTATTTAACAACACAGAGATCAATATATATTATTATAACTTATATACATACATGCGTGAGCATAACATATAACATATATACAAAGTGTGCTTATAATCAAGTATATCCATATATGTTTACATTGATGTTAACCTGGAGGTTTGACTCTCTCGTTTAAAATTTTAATAAAAGAACAGAGTTTACTCAATAGTCCAACATTTTTTGAAGAAAACAATTCATTAAATTTGATAATATTTGGTCTTGTAAAATAATATTTCGGAATGTACAATTTTCTTTCATCTTTTAATTTTTCACAACATAAAATACAGTGGAATTCATCACCAAGATCATTTTTACATAAAAGACATATTCTATTAATTCTTTCAATACCTTCCCATCTTCCTGTTTCAATGGGTAATTTATGGTTTGCTGTTCTAAATCTAGCTAAAATTTGTTTCTTATAATTATTTAACCTGCTATCTACATAAAATTGACATCCAAAGTGTAAATTTGTAAATAGATTATATGTCACACCTTTTGAAGAATCTTTACAGGTTGAATTCCAATTTTGTTGAAACTGATCTAGTAATTTTTGTTTCAAACTTTTAATAAGCCAATTTCTATTAAATAATTGATTCTGGTTCCAAATATTACTATATCCACAATTGTCTAAAATTGATTTCAAATTCTTTAACCATTTAGATTCATGTCCATTATCAAATTTTGCACGAAGTAATTTATACAATAAAAAACAATATTTTGATTGTTTTCCATATAAAATTTTTGACCAGTATGCAATAATTCTTGTTTTGATATGTATACTTAAAGGTACTCTACCTAATTCACCATAGATCATAAAATTTGGAGTACTTGGTTTTAAATGAAAAAGCATTTTACAAAATTTTAAATGTACTCTTTCTATCATTTCAACATTACCATAACCCCACACTTCACAACCATACAATAAAATTGGAATTACAATCTTGTCGAACAAATACAATTGGTCATAAAGAGAAAGATGTAATTGGTTACCCTTTTTCAAAATACCATACATAGCTTTCGTTGCTCTTTCAGCAGAATATTGTTTTGTCTTAATAAATGAGCCTGTTGTTGAGAATATAATTCCTCGATATTTGAAATGTTTAACAATTTCAATTTCTTTGTTATTGTAATAAAAAACTTTATGCGGTATACGTCCCTTTGAAAAAATCATTATTTTTGTTTTTTCTATATTAACTTCTAGCTTCCATTTTTCACAATACAATAAAAAACTGTGCAACTGGTTCTGTAAATCTTCGGGTGATTCCGATAGTAAAACTGTATCATCTGCATACAAAATAATCAGCATTTTTAACAAAACACCAAGTTCTTTTTCAATCTCATTTGATATTGTTGAGACACCAATATTGTTATGTGCAATTAAAAAAGATTCTACATCATTCAGGAATAAAGCAAATAAAAAGGGCGATAAGTTTTCCCCTTGTCGTACCCCTATTTTGCATGGAAAATATTCAGTAACCATATCATTAACAGCTATTCTGGATTTACTTTCAGAGTACATTTTCACTATAACTTCAAAACATTTTCCGGTAATATTATTTTGAATGAGTTTTTGCCATAGTCCTATTCTCCATACATTGTCAAAAGCAGCCTTAAAATCTATAAATGCACAATATAGTTTCTTTTTCAATAAAAAAGGATAATTCGATTAGCGATTGTAAAGTAAAAATGTTATCTATTGTAGAATAATTTGATCTGAAACCCCTTGATTTTCATTTAGTATATCATATTGCTCAACATAATTATTTAATCGTTTAGCTAAGATGGATGTGAATAATTTACCCATGCAACTTAATAAAGTTATAGGTCTATAGTTTTCAGGGTCATTGTCGTTCCCCTTATTTTTATAAATAGGCAATATATCACCAACAATCCAAGCTTCAGGTAAAATTGCTGAGTTAAAAACAATATTAAATAACATAACATATACCGGTAACATAATACTAGCAGAGGATTTTATGTATTCATTATGAATTTCATCACTTCCAGAACTTTTGTTATTTTTAATATTTTCAATTGCGTGTTTTATCTCATCTTCAGTTATCACTGAGTCTAGTTCTTCATTAGTATATGTATTTCTAATCTCATTTAAAAACGTCAATAATGGTGATGTAAATAATGACGAACCATCAATTTACACTGTCTTTAAAGCGTGTCAAGGTGAATTTGTAAATATGTTAGCATTTGAAAATTTCAAGCTACACTGACCATCCATAGTAGCGTAGATGCATTGCTGGGTTAGGTGGTGAAATAAAAATAAAATTATCTTGCTTCAAAAAGAGGTTTTCTTTGGCTCCTTATCAAAGATAAAATAAAAATACCTCATACCAGTCATGATCTGGAGTGGTGAGAAGGATATACCTCATGAATGCATGTAGTTGTTTACTTGGAATGTCCAGTTTGTGTCTTCAAAAAATGTAGAAAGCAAGTAAAGAAAAAATATTTCTTAATTCTGCTGTTAATTAAAGTTCAAATTCCAAAAATTATCAATATTTTAGAATAATCTGTAAAAAAAAAAAACATGAATATACTTTTGAGGGGCTAATCAAAACCGGGCTTAACATAATCATTAATTATGAGGGAGACAAACTGTTTTGAAGCCATTGATATAATACAAATTGTACGTTGAAAAAAATATCAGAAACGGAACCAAAAGCCATGGAGGAGTAAATATCCCCTGTTTACCGGTCACCTTTGAAAAATGGAATCAGATGCCAACTCGGATCTACAAAACATCAGATGTGAGGTCAGGTGCCATGAAGGAGTAAATATCCCCTGTCGACCGGTCACACCCGCCATATACTCTGTGTCATGATCGGGGAGACGGGAAAATAAGTAGACAATTTCGTGTAAAGATAACGACCTTACAATTTTTATTGAAAAAGTCATTCATCACTCAACTAAATGATAATTTGTACTTGCTGACATATTCATTGTATCAACCAAAGAAATAGTGATTTAAAAAAAAAAAATAAATGCATGCCTATATCATACATTTTTGAAAATCGACCACTTATTTTTGACAGTTATAAACTGTCTTACTTCAATTACTTAAAAAGTGGAGGATCACAACACAACACATAATCAGGGTTAAATATACAGTTTAGTAATTGTGACTGATTCAGGGAAGTGTCACACTTTGGTTCTAGAGAAAAGATCATTGTGTTATGGCACATGTATAATTAATATACCGGTATATAAGCATAATATTATTTAAATGTATAAATTATAGATCTAGACTAATTGGGCAA
>NW_026934327.1:0-59478 GCF_032062105.1 Saccostrea cuccullata
TTTACAATGTAAAAAGTTTTATGTTTATTTATTGTTGTTTTATTTGATTAAAGAAGAAAAACAATATTTATATCGTGTATGCACAAACTGTAATGAAGACCATTATAATCGGAATGTTATATAGCCAATTGTACATAATGAGAATTTCGGCAATGTAAAATAAAATTTTCAGAATGAAAAAAAATGCTGCGCTTTGATCAAAAATACAATTTATTGTATATGAAATGAAATGAAATAAACATTAAGGGATGGTATTTTATGTCTTGCTTTTTACGGAGTTTAATCGGGTTAATAAAAAAAAATACATATTGATTGAGTATGGTACGCACAATCACAGCCAAGCCCCAAATCCCATTTTTCTTTAATGATTGATATACATCGGGATCGTTTTACTCGTCGTTTTGACCTTTATTTTTGACGTTAAATTTGACGTCACGTCAAACGTTCAATTGAAATCGTAGGAGTTATCTCCCCCAGTGTGTTGTACGTCTTTAATATGTTTTGGTAAATGTGTAGAAATTGTTCTAAAATATACTTGAGACCTAAAATAAAAATTCCTCTCATACAACAGACAGGGAGTATTGGGGAGTAGGGTGAAATTTTTTTTAATTAGGTGTAAATTATTTTTTCTGGCTGCCACAAACGATACTACATACCTGTATATATTTGTATATAATACTTGTTTTTAACATTTGAAGTATTTTATTTCTTTAGGCTATTGTTTATTTCTTCCTCAAATGGACTTAACTTCTCCCATAGTTTTATTCATTACATCTGATGCATAAGCCACCCTTTTCTGAAGAATGATGCTTATAAGACTGTAAGCTATAACAGAAACTTAAATAATATCTCTGACAAAAGCTGCCATGGACAGTTTTAAATCTGTGGGAGGAAAATAATTTACAGATACTTTTGAATACGGATACATAATTATCTCACCAGTATGTCATTGTGCAATAAAGTCATCAGCCTTTTATTTGTCCTCTGAACTTGTGAAATGTTTTGAATGGCACGCCTATCGATAAATATTAACATTAAACAAAGCTTTAGTGCTGCTATGGACTTTGCAAATCTACCTTCATTACCCGCCATGTTCATCTAAAACCGGAAGTACGAGTTCGTAAATTTGAAATCTCGATCACGACTCAAATTTGACATCGGAAACAAAAAAAATTCTGTTTTTCTCAATTTTATATTTTTTTCTGAAAATTCAAAAACTTGAGCGGCGGGTTTGTAAACCTAAAAATAAAAAAATGCTGGCCTAATTGCCAAATTTATGTGTTCTGTTGCCCACTGTATTCGTTTTCTGCGGCACTCTAATTTTAATGCAGGACGTACGGCTGGTCAGCAAGCCTTGATATTTGCTTCCTGAAGTCTGTTTCAAACTGTTTGCATCCGTCTGTCCTTTGCTCGCTGATGCCTAGTATTAAACTTAAGAGCACTTTGGAAGCGGACTGCCGTACACCTTGGACGTCCCCATTTTAGGCTTTTTTTTTTTTTTTACAATTTTCTGCCTGTATGTATCGGTTTCATAACCGTAACTTTCGCTATGGGAAAGATAAAGTCTTTCTGCAGAGCGACTGCTCTGCAAAAAGACTTTATCTTTCCCACAGCGAAAGTTATTTTGCCAGCCTCCAGCATCCCTGCTGCCATGGAGTGTTCGTCCGTAGTCATATTCCTCCTCACAGCATCTTATGACCATTTCTGGTCAGATATACTGAAATTTTCTTATGTTCACTAAAGAAAACCCTCTTTGATTCTTCTTTGCTTCCATTATTCCACTTACTTTTTTAACGCCACATACTTTCTTGACCAATATGTCCCAAACTCATTAAGGATGTGTGACTTAGGTATCAAATTGTGTTAATGACATGTTTTTAAAACTATACTTAAATCTTGTTGTCACATAAATTTAAGGATATGAAAAATTATTCTTGTGTAAAAACAGGGGCTGACAAATAGATTTTAAAGGCACTTGCCCAAGGGCAAGTACATGGTCAAAATCCACTTGCCCTACCTGAATTTTTGCCTGCCATACCATTAACTTATACTGTATTTATAAATATATACACATGTATAAAAAATACTCATACATATTGATTTTAATTTTTGATACTTGATTATGTCACTTGCCCACGGGCAAGTGGTTGATAAAATTTCACTTGCCCAACCCTAAAATTCACTAGCCCCGGGCGTCTGGCAATGGGATTTGTCATCCCCTGAATCATGTGACAATTATGTGCCATGTGACTTACTTGACCCTGTGATATCATGTGACTTACTTGACCTCTGTGTATTATGTGACTTAGATTTAAAAAACCTCTGTGTATCATTGACAAACTTGACATTTGTGTATCATGTGAATTCTTGACCTCTGTATCATGTGACTTACTTGACCTCTAAGTATCATGTGACACTTTTGACCTTGTGATCATGTGACTTGCCCAAATGACCTCTGTGTGTCATGTGACTCTCTTGACGTTTGTGTATATTTGTACAAAGAAAACTTACCTTTGTGTATCATGTGACTTACTTGACCTGTTGTGTGTCATGTGACTTACTTGACCTTTGTGTATCATATGACTTCACCCAAAAAAAATGTGTTCATGTGACTTACCTTGACCTCTGTGTGTCATGTGACTTACTTGACCTCTTTGAAATCATGTGACTATATTTTTGACCTACTGTGTGTTATATAACTTCCTATACACCTTTGTGTATCATGTGACTGTACTTGACCTCTTTTTTTTTTTCACATATTTACACTTGCATGACTTCCACTCTCTCTCCACTATGAATCTTCATCAACTGCATCTCTTATGTGTTTAATCAGATATTTCTACAAACACAATAATAACAGGTTTGAAGATGAAACAGGAAAATACAAACCCTTAAAATACTATATCAAATTTATTGAAGGCATAAACTATAAGTTTAGTTATTCAAGAGTGCCTTCATCTTTAAAAAATTAACTTGGTTTTTACGCTTCCCACACACATGTATTTAAATAATAAAACTTTTTAAAAAGGAAGAATATGCCTATTCAAATTTTTTCTTCGGCTTGCATTTATGTACGTACAAGCAAAGCTGTAACTTTACCTGTAGTGAGAATCCCTTTCCCAATGTCCCAGACCTCTCCTTCTCCAACAGTGTGAATCAATGTGTGTTCCTTCATGGTGTATAATCTCAATCAGCTTCCCACACACACTACAAATTTACCTATTACTCGCCTATAAGTCGGATTTTTGTAACTTAGTGGTACATCAAAACTATGTTCAAACTTACAGGAAACGGGTCAAGCATGAATGAATCCGTTTTAATGCGTCAAGTTCTGATATATAAGCTTATAAAATACAACCGACTTATAGGCGTGTTCCCCGAACTGTTTGTGTCGGTTGTATAGATGACGGTAATTGTCCAGGGTGTACTTATTTTATTGTCACCGGAATGTATCTGTATTGAAATCTCCTATACACAAAAAAATTACAAATACTTTTTTTTTAAGATTAATTTTAAACTTCTTATCTTTCATGGCTTTTTCTCACAGAACTGTTTCAATACTTTTAAATTGAATTATAAAAGCATCGCAAGAAAAAATCTGAACAATCTAAATTTTTAAGATGCTCTGAATAACAACATTGCTTTTCAATTTAAACGATTTTCCTTGAAACTGAATTATTCAAACTTCTTGCTAACCTCAGCAGCATCAAACATTTTGGAGTCCGTCTTGGGTGTTAACACAGGTTCATAGTTCTCGTCCACAGATTCCACCACCTGACCCCGCCCCAGCTTGATCCACCCGTGCATTCTGATCAGATGTTGGTGAAGGTCGTACCGTCTCATGTACTTCCTCTTACACACATTACAGCCGTAATTCTTCTGACCAGAGTGGGTAATCAGATGCTTCCTCATGTACTTAGGATCCTGAAAATGTCAGCAAAATGGCTAACATTTACACTTTAATTTTTCTATTTGATAAAGTCTTATGACACTAGTAATTAAAATATAAAGCATTGTAATTGATCATTTATATTTTCAAAATATTTGATCCTTTTTTACAGGATTTGCAGCTTTTCAGGTGTTTACGTTACACACATATGTATATGTCTCTGCTTGCATTTTTTCAACCTTTTTTATGATGTCAGATGAAATGTGTTTTGAACATCTTAAATGCTTCTCTTACATTAGTTCTAAGTAAGAAAGGAACATCACAAACCTTAAATCTCATTCCACAAATAGCACAGTCTGACGAAGTCAAGTCCACCATCTTCTCTATCTCTGCCACGTCCAGATAATCTGCCTCAGATAACTCCCTCTCTTCATCAGAAGGAAGGGACTCCACCACAACCTTCAGGGGAAGCTTCTCTTCTTTCACTTTCACTTCTGGCTGCTCCTTTTTCTGGTCCCCTTCCTCTGCTGCCTGGTCCTCTGTCTCTGTAGCCTGGCTCTTTTCCTGTTCTTTTTCTTCCTCTGCTCTTTCACCCGTTCCCTCTTCCTCAGCTTGCTCTTTTTCATTATTTTCAGCCTGCGCACTCTCCTCTGATGATTTCAACAAAGCCTCAGGATCTATCGTATCTGTGGCACGATTGACCTCCTCCATTCCAGAATCAGGGTGCACCTTTCGTTTAGGAGTAAGCTTCAGCACCTGGATGGCTTGTTTCATGTTGAGCAGTATCTTCCTCTTCCTTTTGGAGCCTTTGTAATCTTCATCGTCATCTTGTATCATTGCAAGTGCCCTTCTGCTTGGTCCTCTTCCTCTTCGACGTTTAGCAGGAGGAGGATCATCTGATTGAGAAGGCCTCCACTCCCCACCATCATCTTCTTCTTCTTCCTCCTCCATCTCCTCTTCCTCTGCTTCTTGTTCCTCTTCTTTCTCTTGATCTGCAGACTGAGCCTCCTCATTTTGTCCTTCTTCAGCCTTCTCCTTATCTACTTCCATCTCTTCCCCTCTCTCTTCACCTTCTTTCACCTCCTCAGTTTTGTCTTCTGTAGGTTCTACAGCCCCTTGAAGGGATCGTGTTAAGTTTTCTATGCTCTCTGTGATCACTATGGTCTCTGAGCCTGCCACAATTACAGTACTGATGTCTACCGGTGTTGGACCAGACTCAACACTCTTCTTCTCTTGCTCCGACTTTCCCTGCTCTGAAGTCACAGTTTTCTTCACACTAGCTGTGGTGGACTGCGAGCCACCTGCTGTTGCTGGTTTCTTCTGTGGAGTGTTAGTTTTGGCTGGTGTCTTCCTTACTGTCTTTGGAGGGGAAGTCAAAAGAGACTCCCTCTTACACCTCTTTTTGTGAACCAGTAACAAATACTCCATCTGGAAAGTCTCCTTGCATTCATCACAGGTAAACACAGTCTTCTTCCTTGTGGATTTTCTCTCTCCACCAGGTGACTCTTCCACTGATGTATCTAGTTTAGTCCTTAAATCAGTCACCCTGGTCCCACGCCTAGTTTTACCTGGCCCTGCTGGATTCTCTTCAACCTCCTTCTCAGTAACATCCCCATTAGTTTTTGGGACTGGAGTTTCCTTTTTCTTAACAGGTGTTTCCCCATCATCAGGATTCTTCTTCGGTCTCCCTCTTCCTCTCTTGGGCTGATCATCAGATTTACTGGGCGTTTCCTTTGAGGGCGTTGGCTTGGGTGTCAATCTAGGTCTGCCCCGCCCTCTTTTGGGAGTGGCATCTGTTGGCTTCTCTTCTTCCTCCTCTTCTTCTTCTTCATCTTCTTCTGTCTCTTCTTCCTCTTTGTTGTCACCGGTGAACTGGGAAAACCAGCTTGTTAGGACTGACTTCTCTGGAACTTGGGCTTTCTTCATGTCATTTCCTGTAGAAAGAGATTCACGATATTAAAAAAGGACTAGTAAGAGAACCAAATGAAGTAAAACTTTTTTTCTGGTGAAAATAAGACACAGAAGGATATACAAATGTTACATGAATTTTTTTCAAAATCATATGAAAATATCTCTACATTAAACAAATTTCTGTGTATCTAATCAATTACTGAAATACATTTATCAAATAACAATCACAATGATTACAAAAAAAAGAAGCATGCTTAGATTTGGAAAAATGTTTATGTTCCCAATCAATGATAAAATTTACATGTATTTTGACCATAGATTCCATTGTGTACAAAAAATTTTACAAACACTCTTAGACACACAAATTCTTGAGAAGGAGACAATTATTTGAAATTTCTACATCGCATTTATTTTCTATTATTTCATGTGTTGGAAATTTGGCTTATTTTCATCTTTGTCAAAAAAAAAGATAATATGCATGTAACAAATATGTGAAATTCCTGAATGTCAACTAGCCATGCACAGTGTAAATTTAGTCTGTTGAACAATACTTTACAGAATTTTTTATATATATACAACAGCACTCTAAACATTTTTGTGTTAATATTCATACAAGTAGGAAGTATTAAGTAAAATGCAACAAAACAAAATATTTACACTTGAAAATTGGTAAAATTCTGTAGTTACCAAAATTTAATTTTGTTTGAAGAACCATGTATCAACTACAACATTGCCCCCTCCACATCCCTGATCAGCAATACCCCACCCCCACTCCCCACACAAGGCCATTTGAAGGGTAAACCCCCACCCCACACACCACTTATTTTACAACTGTTCAACTTCTACAATCCCCCACCCCACACTCCACCCATTTTACAACAGTACAACTTCTACAACCCCCCACCCCACACTCCACTCATTTTACAACAGTACAACTTCTACAACCCCCCACCCCACACTCCACCCATTTTACAACTGTACAACTTCTACAATCCCCCACCCCTCACTCCACCTATTTTACAACTGTACAACTTCTACAACCCCCAATGTCATCCATTTTACAACTGTACAACTTCTAGTCACCCCCACCCCACACTGAATTTTGTTTACATGGAATGTTACAACATATATCAACTATGACATTGCCCACACTCCACTCATTTTACAACTGTACAACTTCTGCAATACCCCCACCCCCCACTCCACCCATTTTACAACTGTACAACTTCTACAACCCCCACCCCACACACCACTCATTTTACAACTGTACAACTTCTACAACCCCACACCCCACACTCCACTCATTTTACAACTGTACAACTTTTACAACCCCCCACCCCACACTCCACCCATTTTACAACAGTACAACTTCTACAACCCCCACCCCACATTCCACCCATTTTACAACAGTACAGCCCCTTCTTCCTGTTAAAGTTAACCTACAAACCAGACAACTCAACTGGTACTGATTTACTCACTTTAGTACATGTAGGAGTGGACAATAAAATGTCACTCCAGTAGAGCACAATATCAATGGGAGTTAATGTATATGATTAGCCAAAGAGAGCAGATTAAACATTGTATGTGATCATGGTGATGTAGTACAGAGTCTATGTCAAGTCTTACTATACTATATCCTTAATACTATAAATACATTTTAATCTGTCCTTTATCATGCTTGTTTGATGTAGTGTTTAATACAATTCATTTTTATGAGCATTATCATCAATCTTTTTATTTATTTATTTTTCTCCTATTTAATATGCAAATAGTGAATAATAATTTTTTTTAATAAAAATCACCAGGCTGTTTCCAAGATTATTTTATAAATCTACTATGGGTAATATAAGTACACAAATGTGTTTTTGTGTGCTTAATAATGTTTAATTTTGTTTCTGTGATATTTTAACTGTGATAGTCAGTTTAAGAGCTCTACAGAAAACATGTTGATTGTTATGATTTGTACACAATGCCGAATTTACATTAAATTTACTTCCTTTCAAACGCACATAACAAAATCAGTAGTTTGTCAAACATAACAAAGTTATAACTAAACCAAGTACACATTAAAGAACTCTTAACTGATTAAATAATAAGTATTTTAACCTAAAAGTATTTACTTTAGTTATCAAGGTAATAAATTACAGTTTATAATTTATGTATCCTCATATTACATGTATTAGAAATAATTCTTGTTACTTAATGCATCAAGGTATAATAGACTTAGTCATGTAATTTAATTACACTTAATACAATAAAAATGTTGATTAATGTCTTGTAAATACATATAAAACACTGAAAATAATACATTGTACACACTAAACATTGTAAAACAAAACACCTAATCATATTAATGTATAACTTACCAGTCAGGGAGTGTTCCAGTCTGTAAATGTTCACTGTGTTGTCGTCGTATGATCCGATCCAGACACAGTGAGTTCTGTCATCATAACTCAGGCCACATGGTCTGTATATCCCGTGTTGTTCTCTGTCTATCAGTGACAGGAGTCCCCCGTCACAATCCAGTATATGTACTGTGTGAGTCCAAGGATCACACACCAGGATGTGTGACAGCGCGTCAGTACAGATTCCACGTGGATCTAGTCGTGATTGTGATGGAGGACCTCTGTAGGAGAAGCGATGTCTCCCTCTACTGTATGTCACCACTACATCACCATGGTCCCAGTCAGACACAATAACATCTCCATTGCGGTTCTCTGTGATGTAGATAGGATTACTATACAGTCCCTGACCTGTGTTGTCGTGCTGTATGGTCTGTATGTGTCGTCCTGTGTCAGTGTAACGGTTTACCTGGCCTGTCTCTGTATCAGTATTATGTATCCCGACCAGCAGGTCTCCAGTGGAGGGGGAGCTGTAGACACACCGTCTCCATGATGCTGTGAACGGTATTACTGTGGTCTTTATTCTGTGATCTTTAGACAGTTTAATGATGTTATCGTGTCTGTCTATATAAATTAAGTCACCACCACCAGTCACAGTATGTACTCCAAAACCATATTCACTTAAATCTTTCACACGATGAAGTTCATCACCCGCTGTGTTTGTCAGTATGAGATTGCCTTTATCATCACTGATCCAGACCCGGTCTGACGTCACGTGGGTAATGTGAAGACAATGACTAACACCTGGCACTGTGATAGATTTCTGTAACACCAATCTATACATCATTGATACCAGGCATCTATTTCTTCTCTGTGACTTTATAATCCTGTGTTGATTTCCTTCTCTGTAAATAACAACACTGTGTTATAATTATCTACATCAATAACAGGGCTATGTTTATAATATACTGTACACATTTAACAATGCCTTGGTACATCAATAAGAGGGCTCTGTTTATAATATACTGTACACATTTAACAATGCCTTGGTACATCAATAAGAGGGCTCTCTTCACATATACTCATTTATACTCAAATATACTCATGCCTTGGTTTTATAAACTTACAGAAAAGAACAGAATTAAGACCCAGATAAACATAAATACCTTTACACTGAGAACTCAATGCTTTATCTCAAATTATAACAGCCTCCAAGTATTCTCAATCAAACCTGTCCAACAAAGAATTATTTATATATTAAAACACATAATTATAAATTGTGAATTATTGCTGGAAAACTTTTTAAGGTGATAATATAAAATCATTAGAAATATGACATTCTATTACATTGTATTTACGTCCATTGAGTCAACTGAATCATTTACATAGAATTATCATTATAAAGACTAGGCTGATTTCTTATAAATATTAATTCATAAGTTACAAGCTTGTGCAGCATTAAAGATAGACTTTCTTAATTTATATACGACACACTCTATATATATAAGCAAGACATGTAGTGTGTTTTAACACAGTTATCTACATAAAGTAACAAAGAAATGTTTACCACATCAATTTCTTTTATCTGGTAACTACTCGTTTGTCTCTTTTCATCTTCTTTCTTTGTCCTAGTCGGTGAAAAAAAACAGTATTATTTATCATTCTTAATACAAAAACATATTGTAATTACCTTCTTTCACTTAATTATGAGAAAATCAAGTCTTTTTTTTCTTAAATTAAAACATATACATGAATCATGATGCATAAGTGAATAAAAAACAGAAACACAGAAACAAAACATGTATATCTACAAACGTACTGTAACGTACTGTATCCACATTCCGTTATGTATTTTTTGGTATTACACAGGTAAACAAGGCAAGAAGATATGAATCAATTATTGTGTGTTTGTTCTGTTTTTGAACAGTTTACTCTGAATTTTTAGATTAAAGTATTAATATTTTTTTCAACATCTACTTATTCTTACATTTTGGATATTTAATCCACCCATTTTATCTCTATTTTAAACTCTGATAGCCCATTGTGGCCCACCCTATCCCTGGGGGATCAACATTTGAAAAATCTTAAATCTGCACTACCTAAGAATGCTTTTAAATCATAGCAACTTATCATGGTTTTCTGTTTTTGAGCAGATTTTTTTACGAATTTTTTGATAGATGTGCGTATACCTAGAATGTAAAACACTTATCCCCGTTTTGACCCCACGCTACCACTGGGGTTAAGATTAGAACAAACCTGATTCAAAAAACAAACACCACCTGAGGACATTAATATTTACCAATATCTTGACAAAAAGAAATTTTATATATAAATTATATTTTCTTCAAATTAAAATTTTGATGAAACACTGATGCCCCTGTATGGCAATTTAACATTTCAAATATATATTTCTTAAATGCATAAAATTTTAATGGTACAATAAGTAGGGTATTCCCTACCCTCAGTGATTACAATTTAACAAATTTAAATCTATTCTATAACATTTTACATAATTGTCATCTTTTATAGCCCAGTGGTTCTTGAGATTTTTAAATGACCCACACAATTTTCACTACTCTGAAATCACAAATTTTTGTCACTTTAATTTTATGTGTTATAGGTTTGGAGAGAGCCCTAACCCTTTAAAAGTTATGGTCAAGGTTTATTTATGCATACAAGTAACATTTTCCAAAGGTCAAGGTCAAATCCCCACAAATATCTTTTCCTCAAACCTCCAATATCTTTTCACAAGGATTAAATGTATGAAGTATGAAAGCCCTATACCTACTGTTCAAAAGTCATGGCCTTTAAAGTTTTTTCACAAAACATAAATCTACAAGGTCAATGTCAAAGGGTCATCTTTGAAACTTTGGTATCCATTCTGTTTTTCAACAAATTTACATTTGAATATAAATTCTTAATCTGGTACCTCACCCTACACAGATTTGGCCATAATTTAACATTTTGAAATCTTCATAGGATGTAAAAGTGGGTCACACTCCAAGGTCAAGGTCAAAAGATCAAATCTGGTGGTACCCAAAGTGGTCTTGACAAGGAAACACATGTTATTCATATATTTCCACTAAAACAAAAGTTATGGGCAAGGTTGTGGTTGCAGACAAACAGGCAGACAGAGAGACATTTGACAGACAGAGAGTCAGCTAGATAGACGGAAGAACATGACCAACTAGATGAAACTTCGCTTACGGGGGCATAAAAATGTGATCAGAACAGTTCACTTGAGCTTCAAAAACTGTATTTTTAGCATGTATGAAAAGGGGAATAACTCAATTTTCTACTTGGAAAAGATAGACAATGGAGTTATATATTATCAATATGTCAATAAATTTGATCAATGCTGCAGTGTTTGACCATATTTAGCAGTGCCAAAGTGAATGAAATATAAAACCTGCATGGTGGTGATTTCGGCGTCCTCTTAACAATGGCTCAGGCACATCCTTGGGAATCTGTCAAAATAAATTTGAAACATTAACCTTTACTTCTTACAGCTTGTATTATAGGATTAAACATTCTTTCTGAAAAATTTATCAATGTGTAAACTCTTCAAAGACATTTTTCCTAAACAAGATATGGGCCACATGTAAAACTTTGACCATTCTGTTCTTTCCCCCTTGTAATTCATAATGCAACCCTACCCTACCCCACTGATCATAATTTAACATATTGAAATCTACATTACCCAAGGATGCTTCCATGTGCACATAAGTTTCAGCTTTTCTGGCCAGTGGTTCTTGAGAAGAAGATTTTCAAAGATTTTTCCTATATATTTCTATGTAAAAATTGATTCCCCATTGTGGCCCCACCCTACCCCCAGGGGTCATGATTTGAACAATTTAGAAACTACACTGCCCCAGGATGTTTCGACATAAATTTCAGCTTTTCTGGCCCAGTGGTTCTTAAGAAGAAGATTTTCAAATATTTTTCCTATATATTTCTATATAAAACTTTGATTCCCCATTGTGGCCCCGTCCTACTCCTGGGGGTCATGATTTGAACAATTTAGAATCTACACTACATGCTCCAGGATGGCCCAGTGGTTCTTGAGAAGAAGATTTTTTAATGACCCCACCCTAATTTAGTCTTTTCTTGATTATCTCCCCTTGTGAGGGACTTGGTCCTTTATTTTAACAAGAGGCCCACGGGCCTTATAGGTCACCTGAGTATCATGTAACAACTTTCCAGTGATTGTATTTGGTTCGTGTTTTAATCAAAAAGCCATGAATTTTACAAATTTTGAAGGAGGCACCATTGCTTATCAAAGGGCAGATTTCAAAGCATTAATTTATTTTTAGTCAAAGTACCCCAGTGGTACCCCTGACCCAGCAGCCCTGAAATTATCTATTTTGAAAAGTCTTCATTATAAGGCCAGCATTTTTTTATGTTTAGGTTTAGTTATGAACATGAGAATTTTTGATAAATCAATTATTAACATTTGTACATTCTTTTTTATGCTATTCTAGTAGGCTCCTTATAACTGGACACATAATAACAAATAGGAAAGTGAACATTTAATTGCTTATTTCATGCCAGCTTGGGCCAGTTATATAAATTTTGTGATGTTGGTCAAAATATATTTTAAAAAATCAATTCTTTGTCTTTCAAATCTTCATTTTTTAAATATGTGTTAGATGAATGTGTAGACAATGTTCTAAAATTTACTTGATGCCTAAAATTATAATTCCTATCATAAAACAGACAGGGAGTATTGGGAAGTATGGTGAACATTTTTTTCAATTAACTGTAAAATAATTTTTCTGGCTGATATAATTGATACTACATGCCTGTATATATTTGTATATTCTTGCCGCCTTTTAATAGTTGAATTTTTTTTTTATTTCTTCAGGTTATTGTTTATTTCTTCCTCAAATGGACTTAACTTCTCCCATAGTTTTATTCATTACATCTGATGCATAAGCAACCCTTTTTTGAAGAATGATGCTTAGACTGTAAGCTATAACAGAGACCTAAACTGTAACAATGTCGCTGGCAATATGCAATAGCTACCACGGGCAGTTTAAAACCTGGGGAGGAAAATAATTCACAGACAGATACTTTTGAAACGAATACATAATTATCTCACCAGCATGTCATTGTGCAGCAAAGTCGTCAGCATTTTATTTGTCCTTTGAACGGGTGAAATGTTTTGAATGGCACTCGTATCGATGAATTTTACACTAAAAAGCTCAGATCTAGCTTTATAATTAAAGTTTAACGCCGTTTTTTAAAAAAGTGCGATTCGTAAATTTGAAATTTCCCGACTCTTTGACATCGGAAAGAAAAAAATTGTTTTAATTTTTTTCTGAAAATTCAAAATCTTGAGCGGAGGGTTTGTAAAACTGAAAATAAAATAAATCCTGGCCTTAAATAGGTAAATAGATCATTTGTATATTAACCAGGAGCAAAGAATAAGATGTTCAAAGAATTCGTGCATTTCACTATTAGAGCCCCACCCTAAAACAAAACTGACCCTGGGGCCATAAAATCATAATTTTGGTAGAGGCACTCTTGCTCATCATAACTATGTACTTAGTTAGTTTATTTAATACCCAGGAGCAGAGAAGAAGATTTTCAAAGAATTCATGTATTTTCACTATATAATCAATAGAGCCCCGCCCTAACACCAGAACCCCTGACCCTGGGGCCATAAAATTCACAATTTTGGTAGAGGCACTCTTGCTCATCACAACTATGTACTTAGTTGGTTTATTTAATACCCAGGAGCAGAGAAGAAGATTTTCAAAGAAATAATGCATTTTCACTACCTACTTATTGAGCCCCGCCCTAGCACTTGAATTGCCCAGGGCCATGAATTTCACAATTTTGGTAGGGGAATTGAAAGATTACAATCATGCAAACAGTTTGACTGCTTGAAGTCCAGGAGTAAAGAAGAGATTTTTAAAGATTGCATTAATTTTAGTGGTTTTGGCCCCACCCCTCAGGCCCCAGGGGGGCAGGGATCATGAAATTCACAATTTTTGTTCCCCTTCACCCATAGATGCTTTGTGCCAAATTTGGTTGAAATTGGTTCAGTGGTTGAGAGAAGAAGCTGAAAATGTTGAAATGTTAACGCACGGCGCACGACGGACGACGGACGACGCACGACGACGGACGAAAACGGATAGCAATAGGTCACCTGAGTTTACTCAGGTGACCTAAAAAATTAAATTCCCCTTTACCCAAGGATGCTTTGTATCAAGCTTGGTCAAAATTGGCCTAGTGGTTCTTTCGAAAATTTTGTTTTATTTAAGCTAAAGACAGACAAGGTGATTCTATATATTAACTTCATTTGCGGCGGGTATAACTAACTGCTTTCATTGTTTATATGATAGCCTAGAAGCTTGTTCAAGAAAGTAGTTCTGATTGAAAAATTTATCGATGTGTAAACTTTTTCTTAAACGTGTTCTCGTCCAATCAAAACACAGGGAATCAATAAATAAAATGAAGATTGGAATATTATGTAATACAAGATTTGATTGGTTAGCAATCTGGGTGTAAATTTACATTCGCCGACTTCAGCAGGGGTTAAAGAACATGACGTCACAATTCATAGTTTTTCTATGATAAAAAACAAATAACATGACGTCATGCTGCACTTAATAAATTCGACTGATAGGTTGAAACACAGGTAATTGTACTGGTAGGTTTACAAAATATGTTGGATGGTACATAGGAAAGAAAATTGTTATGTTCCAATCAAGGGTGTATAGAGATTTCCCTTGTTTTTCATTCCATACAAGAGTAAATGAGTGGATTTCTGGGGAAGGGGGGGGGGGGTACTCCATGTAATTTGGAATTAGATAGGGGCCAACCTTGTGCTATCATATGACGGGTTAAAAATTTATTTCTGAAACAAGTGTGTGTGGCCCCATCCTATCCCTAGAGGTCTTGATTTGAACACTATCTGAGGATGCTTCCATATAAATAAGACCAATCATAGCTTTGCAATTCTTCATCAGAAGACTTTTAAAGATTTTTGTTTTACCTACTCATGCAGTATGCAAAACTTTGTTTGTTCATTGTGGCCCCATCCTACCCCTGAGGCATTATTCGAATATTACTCTCTTAAATCAACACTTCATAAAGATGTGTTCATGTAAATATCACCATGGCAAAAATAATTACATTCATAAATTTATTTTCATCGCTTATAACTAGTTCGAATCTGTTACTTTTATTTTTTTCCAAGCTACTTGTATTCAAGCATGAAGGCTACTCATATCAATTTCCTTCATAATACCCCTTAAACAAGAGGCCCATGGGTCACATTGCTCACCTGAGAAGCTTTGACCATTATGTTCTTTACCAGATTTCCTCCTTGTAATACATAATGCATCCCCACCCTACCCCACTGATCATAATTAAGACATTTTAAAATCTACACTACCCCAGGATCCTTCCATGTGCACATAAGTTTCAGCTTTTCTGGCCCAGTGGTTCCTGAGAAGAAGATTTTCAAAGATTTTTCATATATATTTCTATGTAAAACTTTGACTCCCCATTGTGGCCCCACCCGTCCCCCGGGGGTCATGATTTGAACAATTTAGAATCTACACTACCCCAGAATGCTTCCACATAAGTTTCAGCTTTTCTGGCCCAGTGGTTCTTGAGAAGAAGATTTTCAAAGATTTTTCCTCTATATTTCTATGTTAAACTTTGATTCCCCATTGTGGCCCCGCCCTTCCCCCGGGGGTCATGATTTGAACAATTTAGAATCTACAATATACCAGGATGCTTCCATATAAGTTTCAGCTTTTCTGGCCCAGTGGTTCTTGAGAAGAAGATTTTCAAAGATTTTTCCTATATATTTCTATGTAAAACTTTGATTCCCCATTGTGGCCCCGCCCTTCCCCCGGGGGTCCTGATTATTACAATTTAGAATCTACACTACCACAGGATGCTTCCACATAAGTTTCAGCTTTTCTTGCCCAGTGGTTCTTGAGAAGAAGATTTTCAAAGATTTTTCCTACATATTCCTATGTAAAACTTTGATTTCCCATTGTGGCCCTGCCCTTCCCCTGGGGGTCATGATTTGAACAATTTAGAATCTACAATATACCAGGATGCTTCCATATAAGTTTCAGCTTTTCTGGCCCAGTGGTTCTTGAGAAGAAGATTTTCAAAGATTTTTCCTATATATTTCTATGTAAAACTTTGATTCCCCATTGTGGCCCCTATTCTTTCCCCAGGGAGTCATGATTTGAACAATTTAGAATCTACACTACCACAGGATGCTTCCACATAAGTTTCAGCTTTTCTGGCCCAGTGGTTCTTGAGAAGAAGTTTTTCAAAGATTTTTCTTAGATATTCCTATGTAAAACTTTGATTTCCCATTGTGGCCCCGCCCTTCCCCCGGGGGTCATGATTTGAATAATTTAGAATCTACACTATACTAAAATGCTTCCATATAAGTTTCAGCTTTTCTGGCCCAGTGGTTCTTGAGAAGAAGATTTTTTAATGACCCCACCCTATTTTTGTCTTTTCTTGATTATCTCCCCTTGTGAGGGGACTTGGCCCTGTATTTTAACAATTTAAATTTCCCTTCACCCAAGGATGCTTTGTACCAAGTTTGGTCAAAATTGGCCCAGTGGTTCTTGAGAAGAAGTCGAAAATGTGAAAAGTTTACAGACGGACAGACGGACAGACAGACAGACAGACAGACGGACAGACAGACGGACGGACGACGGACAAAATGTGATCAGAAAAGCTCACTTGAACCTTCGGCTCAGGTGAGCTAAAAACTGTCTGGTATATAGTACGGTATGTCCATCCGTCTGTCCGTCCATCTGTAACGCTTTGGGGTACCCATTCTTATCTGCAACTCCACTCATACCACTTAATGAAATTTGATTAAACTTTCACAGAATTTTCATTACATATTGTCATTGTGCCATCGTCGCAAACCACGGCCAAAATGTACGATCCTCTCCCATTCTGGCCATGGTTGAACGAGTACAGAATTCTTCGTAGCTCATTAAAATATTGACCAATGCGAGTAAAGCATAGTCGGATGATGAACTTTAATGCGACCTTTCAATATCCAATCGCAGTATAGGAAAAATTTCTTGTATACTGTTGACGTCAGTTGTTGATTTCAATTGCGATGGAAACAAAACTTGCCACTGACTGAATATGACGTCACAATAGGGAGGCGTAAATATTCAAGAGTACGACACTTTTTGTGATCAAGCAGCCATGGGTAAGAGAGAGCTATATGCGGACTCCGAACCGTGGCTTAAGACGATGTCATTGTGCACTTCCAATTTTTTCTTTTTGATCCGATACATATTTGGGGTTTCCCATAGAAAAACATTATATTCATACAGAAGCTTTAAGGTAGGGGTATATTTTCGTGAGCTCATTGCTCACAGTACCTGTAGTTTTTTTATGGTTAACATCAAATACAGTCACAGCCACGATATTGCTGAAAAAAATTACATTGTCCGCACAAAGTGAATTTTAATGAAAGACTGATTTAATTAAGTTGGAAAAATAAATTGTACTAATCAAACGATTTTCCAACAAAGACCCCCCTCCCATTCTTAAGTTTTAACAAAAGGCCCATAAGCTACAATGCTTACCTATGTCACTTTGGCCATGCTGTCCATCCCTCGATTTCAGGCCTTAATTATAACACCTATTTTGGCCCCACCCTACCCTTGCGGGTCATGGTTTGAATAATTTAAAATCTGTACTACCCCAGATTGCTTGAACCACATATGTTCAACATTTCTGGTCAAATGGTTCTTGAGAAGAAGATTTTTTATATCACCTCACCATATTTTTGTCTTTTCTTGATTATCTCCTCTTGTAAGGAGGCTTGGTCCTTCTTTTTGAACAATTTAAAATCCCCTTCACCCAGGGATGAGATCTAACAAGTGAAGTTGAATTTGGCCAATTGGTTCTTGAAATGAAGACGAAAATGTTAAAAGTTGAAAAACAGATGGACAGAGGGCGGTCAACGGGTGAGCAGAATAGACCCTTTTCCTATGACATATTTTATCTAGGAGTTATTCCCCCTAGCCGCCATATTGTAGGGCAGCATATCCTTATCCCCTCATTATTCAACCAAATTTCAGGGTTTTTTAGGGGTCGTAAGGGGGCTTGTATAAGGCCCCATTCCCAATGGTAAAAAGTATGTGTTTTTCCCAATTTTATTAAAGAAAATTCCCAAAAGAGAATTGAAACATACAAATCCGTTAAAAATGTCCTAATTCAGTAATATGTACACATGTATATTAAAAATGTTGTTCTAGATAAAAATCTAAAAGGCATTCTCCAAAAAATAATTGACTGAATTTAAAATAAGTCAAAGAAATACCTTGCAAATGGGAAAAAAAACTCTCTTATTAGAATTCATATAGAAAAATGTTAAATATGAAATCTTTCCCAATTTCAACGAAATGTCCCTATTTTTCCCAAATGGAAAGGCCCAGGCCCTTGTTTTTAAGACTATAGAAAAAAACCCTGTCAAGTTCAATTTGATACATGTACTGGTTACTGAGGTAAAGATAACACTATTTTTCTTATGCATATACATTTGTCAAAGCCTCTATTAATTCATAACTTTAACAGTCTATGCGAAAGTCACCGGACCGTCGGTTTTTACCGGTAAAATTTAGGTCGGGTCGGTAAAAAATTTCAGAATACAGGACCAAATGTCCGGTAAAAAATAAGGCCAAATAAATCTAAATTTAGAGGTACACATGGTCAGTTTCCCCACAAATATCCTTTATTTGACCAATTTTGCAGTAATACCTGATTAATTTTTATGTATTACAACCCTGCCATGATCGTTTTTATTCTAATTCGAATTTCCTCTTCCAGGGTTAGAGATCTTTAGATAGCCCATGCGTAGATTTGGTTGGGAAAATATTTAGATAGCTCATACGTAGATTCGGTTGGGAATTTTTTTTCAAATGATTATTGAACTTGAGTAACCATAAGGAGTGCACAGTAAATTTAAGAAAATATTTGATACACTGTATGTTGTGTAAGTCAAATATGAAGGAAAATATGCATACAACTGTATAAATAGATAATTTTACAAAGGAAAATTATAGGTAACTGGTCCATTTCACTCTAAATTTATTTAAGGTTAAATTTCACAGTGAGAATTAACCCCATCCCACCCACCCTCTAAATCTCAGTATCAAAATGATGTATGGATTTAAAGGAAAAAAAGTCGGTCTGGTAAAAAATTGCTTGGTCTGGTAAAAATTTTATTTTTACCAGACATTTTGTCCTGTAAAAATTTTTAACTTTCGCGTAGACTGACTTTAAGATTGTAAATATTTTCACCCATATATTTCTTGCATGCATATTTAAAATTGGTTGCTCAAAGAGGTAAATTCTCAAGTTTGCCCGACAAGATGGAGGCTAAGGGGAATAACTCCTAGGGAAAATATGTCATAGGAAAAGGGTCCATAGCTTTCAGCTCAGGTGTGCTAAAACGTTTAAAAGTACCTTACCAAAGCAGTTAAATTAATATGTTGACGGTACGACAGTTAGAGCAAGCGCAAACTCTTCTATTGTTTTAATTTAGACCGGGCTCGTCAAACCGCACGTGACATTTGGTGCGTCTAGACTTTGACGTCACATGATGTCGTATGTAAGTTACAAATACTAAGAAAAAACTGAACAGTGTTGAAAGTTAATGAAAAAAGTTACGTTTACTATTTATCTTCAATACCTATCCATTTACATGTAATCAAGGCGAGTAAACTTTTTGTTGAACATTTGCCGTCATTCTCGCGAGAACGCAACTTTACTAAGTGATGCATTGTGGGTCAAAATTACTGCAGCAAAAAATTCTAAAGAATGAATGTGCAGTAGTCCGAATTTTCTCTTCGCCCAGGCGTTGTCTTTAGAGCTCGCAGTTACGAGCTGCGCTCGCTATTATGGTCAAATCAATATTTCTTTAAAATCAAAGGAAAATAATAAAAAAAAAACTGACCATGGTGCAAATTCATTTTATAAAAAAAATAAACTTTCTTGTCCAGAACTAATTTATATGGAATTCCATAATCAATGTCAAACTCATTTTATATAATTATACTTCCTTGTCCCTAAGTTGTAGTCTATCATAAACAAATGAAAACGAAAGAAAAAATCTTGATTACCAATTACTACATTCATGTAGCCGATAAGATATTGCTTTCTACCATCTACCATAAATTTGTAGGTTTATATACTCGATCGTTTCTACATTGACTTTGTAGGCTCGATCTTCTCCATGGCTTTTCATTCACGCCTGATTGGTTTGAGCAGAGTACATTTTGTATTTCGATCCCGATGCTTACGTAACATGCACTATATTTTAAATTGATTTTATATAGGCCTATAATATAAAAGTATTTTTTAACACCTAATTTTTTTCCAAAGCGATCTAAAGGCCTGTTTTTTAAAATAATTGGATGATGCTCAAGTCCGTACATTATATAACGTATAAATTTGATGAAAAGTGGCTGGAAGCATGGGTTGGGGTTTGCAAAAATAGTAACAGCCACCCCCGAAAAAATGAAGTTTACAGGCGCAGATCCAGAAATTTTGATCCAGGAGGGTCCAACCCAGTAAAAAAAAATCCAACCCATAAATCGATCGCGATCTGTTATTGTCAACTGAGCAAGAAAAAAAAAATAAAAGAAAGAAACAAGAAGCCCTAATATGCCATACATGCCATAATTCATCAGCTAGTTGATTGTGGGCATCACCTGGCAGAAGTAGAGGCCCATGGGCCACATCGCTCACCTGAGCACTGTGGCTAGGAAAAGTAGAAATTGGTTTATTATTAAAAAGAAGTTGAAGAAAATTGTACTAGATAATTATAAAGAAAAATCTATGGAAAAAGTATCTAAATTTACAGTTGTACAGTAAAATAAAACACTATCTCGATATGGAAGAGTATCCCTAACGCGCGGTTGAAAATAGTTTTAAGAATAGACAAATGTTAACTAAATTTCGAACAAGTGACCACTGCTTAATGATAGAAACTGGTAGGCATAAGTCCAGAACTTGAAGTTATACCGACTGTTTTCACTTTTACAGAACAATCATTAGAATTGAGAAATAGAAGGTCCACATCGGGTACCTGTAAAGTGCGAAACGAAACGAAACGAAACGAAACGAAATCTGCCGAAACGAAACGAAATCTACCGAAACGAAACGAAACCTACCGAAACGAAATGAAATCACGACGAAACGAAACGAAACCTGCCGAAACGAAACGAAACAAAACTATCAAAATGTTTTGTTTTTTTTTTTTCAAATCAAGGTACATATGTGTAACTGCATGTGGATTTTTTTTACTTCAAATAAAATTTATACATATAGTTCAAGCACTTGTCAGTCTAATGATGTATTTACATGTTTACCAGCTGCAAATATGCACGAGCGTACTATGCATGTAAAATTTCAATATGTGCAGTATTTTCTAATTTTTATATCTTACTCTTATTTATCTAGATACAACATAACAATCAAAATTGATGTTGTTACATGTAAAGGCTCGTTTATGTACGGGTCGAAATAAAGTCACTGTGCTGTTGTATTGCGAATGTCTTAAAACATGGATAAACCAGCGACTTAGAGTATTTAGTAATCCATTCCGAGGTGTCTGATTTTATTGTTCAGTTATGTAACTACAACCGGAATCTTGTGAATCCTTTCTACGTACATACAGCCCTATTTTTATCGAGGTAATTTTCGAGGAAGAAATGAGTGGTTTGCAAAAAAGAGGCTCCATAAGAGACGTTGAAATCGATTTAACTGACAAGCAAAAAGTCTCTCAAAACGATGTCAATTTTAATTAAGTAAATTATTCAGTAAGATATTAATAAAATATGAAATGAGTGTTGGAAACGGGGGGGGGGGGTGTTAGCCCCCTCCCCCCACTTTTCTTTTTTTTTTGCAAAGATATATATTATATGGGCATTAACCTTTTTGTTGGCTAACCCCCCCCCCCCTTTTAATATCCTTCCGACGCGTACGCCTGTGTATGAGCTTGAAGCGAACCCGTGGTAGTTGAACTATATAAATTTCATATGAAGTAAAAATAGTCAATATAATCATTCTGAGAGTTTTGTTTCGTTTCGTTTCGGCAGGTTTCGTTTTGATTTCGTTTCGTTTCGTCTTGATTTCGTTTCGTTTCGGTAAGGTTTCGTTTCGTTTCGGTAGATTTCGTTTCGTTTCGGCAGATTTCGTTTCGTTTCAGTTCGTTTCGTTTCTATTTCGTTTCGCACTTTACAGGTACCCGGTCCACATCTGTGTATACGTAACATTTGGGGAATAAATTTCTATATATATGGATATTGTATATATAATTCATTGTTCTCTTTTGTTTTGTTTTGTTTTTTTCTGATGTATTGCTTGATCATGACCCAAATAGGTGTAATATGCAATAAAGATTATTATTATAAAAAATTATTGAAAAGTTAAAATCCAAAAGTAGTCCCATGACCAATCATGGCTTTGCTTTTCTTGAGAAGATGATTTTTAAAGAATTTCCCTATACATGTCTATGTAAAACTTTGATCGGCTATTGTGGCCCCGCCCTATCCTCGGGGTCATGAATTGAACAAACTTGAATTCGAATCTACACTACCTGAGTATGCTTCCATATAAATATGATCAATTATGGCTTTGCTATTCTTGAGTTTTCCTATATTTTCCTAAATGTAAAACTTTGGTCTGCCATTGTTGCCCCGCCCTACTCCCGGGGGGTAATGATTTGAACAAACTTGAATCTACGTACACTTCCTGATGATCTTTCCATATAAATATGATCAATTATGGCTTTGTTATTCTTGAGAAGATTTTTAAAGAATTTTCCTATATATTTCTAATTGTAAAACTTTGGTTGGCCATTTTGGCCCCCGCCCTACCCCAAAGGGTCATGTTTTGAACAAATTTGAATCTACACTACCCGAGGATGCTTCCATATAAATATGATTAATCATGGCTTTGTTATTCTTGAGAAGAAGATTTTTAAAGAATTTTCCTATATATTTCTACGTAAAACTTTGGTCGGCCATTGTGGCCCCGCCCTACCCCCGGGGGTCATGATTTGAACAAACTTGAATTTGCACTACCTGAGGATGTTTCCCCATAAGATTCACCTTTCCTGGCACAGTGGTTCTTGAGAAGAAGATTTTTAAAACATGCCACCAAATTTTCATTAATTCCCAATTATCTCGATCCATTGAATTAGGGCGTGTGTACGTGTCAATGAGTGGTACTGTATTTTACAACATAGTCCATCAGAACTACAGTGTGTAGGTCTCAATGCGTGGTACTGTAATTTACAAGATAGTCCATCAGAACTATAATGTGTAGGTGTCAATGAGTGGTACTGTAATTTACAACATAGTCCATCAGAACTATAATGTGTAGGTCTCAATGAGTGGTACTGTAATTTACAACATAGTCCATCAGAACTATAGTGTGTAGGTCTCAATGTGTGGTACTGTAATTTACAAGATAGTCCATCACTATTACGTTGTATAGTGTGTAGGTGTCAATGAGTGGTAAGTTGTAATTTACAAGATAGTCCATCACTATTACGTTGTATAGTGTGTAGGTGTCAATGAGTGGTACTGTAATTTACAACATAGTCCATCAGAACTATAGTGTGTAGATCTTAATGTGTGGTACTGTAATTTACAACATAGTTCACGAGAACTATGGTGTGTAGATGTCAATGTGTTGTACTGTAATTTACAACATAGTCCATCAGAACTATAGTGTGTATATCTCAATGAGTGATACTGTAATTTACAACATAGTCCATCAGAACTATAGTGTGTAGGTCTCAATGAGTGGTACTGTATTTTACAACATAGTCCATCAGAACAATAGTGTGTAGGTCTCAATGAGTGGTACTGTAATTTACAACATAGTCCATCAGAACTATAGTGTGTAGGTCTCAATGTGTGGTACTGTAATTTACAAGATAGTCCATCAGAACTATAGTGTAGGTCTCAATGAGTGGTACTGTAATTTACAACATAGTCCATCAGAACAATAGTGTGTAGGTCTCAATGAGTGGTAATGTAATTTACAACATAGTCCATCAGAACTATAGTGTAGGTCTCAATGAGTGGTACTGTAATTTACTACATAGTCCATCAGAACTATAGTGTGTAGGTCTCAATGTGTGGTACTGTAATTTACAACATAGCCTATCAGAACTATAGTGTGTAGATGTCAATGAGTGGTACTGTAATTTACAACATACATGCATGGCTACGTTAAGGACGCCCATAGGAAACATGTCTTAAAATATTCCAAGAAAATCAATATAATGTTTTTCTCTCTTTTTTAAGCATGAGTTTTAATATAATAGGAATATTATTAATGTCTGTGTATGTATTGGGTCTCAACCAAATCCCGTCACAGTAACTATTAACGGATTATAAGATCGAAAACGTTCATCAATATACGGATAGTTTTTCATCAAGGAATTGATAGCGTTTTCTTTAAGACAAATTTTTTAACCAGAGGAGCGCTGGGAGCAACTTCTGCATGCTTGGAAATAAAATAAAATTCTTTTGATATACTTTATGCATTTACAGTATACGCATTGAAATAATATATATAATTTGAGAAAAAAAATGAACAGCGCACAACTTGCTCCTATCACTTTTTTCAAAATACTAGGGACAATTACTACATGTGAAGAAAATAAAACAATTAATAGTAAAGCGGATATAGTTGAACGAATGAGATTTTCGGAGGGTTATGCCTGTGATTGAAGTACGTTTGTATATAAAAGTGCCTTACTGTGGTGTTAAATGAGACCTAAATGTATTCGTTATCAATTTAAAAAGACTGTGAAATATTGAGTAATACATTCAAAAATATAACTCGATTTTACTCAAATCACGCTTATTTATTTTTTTTAAATTCACATTTACAAATTTCAGTACTAGATCTAGCCTTATCTGCATCTCAAGTGCAGAGAATCTGCGTGTCAAACTAGTTTATGACGTCATATCTTTCAGTACAGCGAGATCAATTTAGCTTAAATTTTTACAATTTAATAGTACAATTTATGAGAAACATCAATAAAATCGTTTTTCGAGAACCCCAATAGATTAAGCTTGACATTTTGAACAACTTTTCTTCTTTGGTGTATTTCAAATTTTCAATACTTAATTTTCAAGATATCAGGAAAAACCTTCTGGCCCCTCTAGATCCCTTATTTTAGTGGTCAGCCCTTTGTAAGAGATACTGGGAAGATCTTGGAATTCTACACTTCTTTTGTTCCAAATATTCTAACGAAATATTTCCTGGTAAAAAGATATCGTAGAAAAGGTGTTAGAAATTTTGAAATTCGCGATAGGACAATTTTCGAAACATAGCCAGCGCCGACGCGGCACTTCCGATAAAAATGAAATAATCTTTGCATTCGTACAGACTTAGGACTGTCATACCTGAAATTTTCACGTTTCTATCTAGAGCCATTTTTTAGAACGTTCGCAGACAACTTGACTCTTCAAAAATCATAAAATTGTCAATATGTCCGGACAGGAAGTGATGTAATCAAAACAGAAAAAAAATTAATTAAGTTCAAGTAATGTTACATAAGTCCTGAAAGTTTCACTAAAATCCATCAAGCCGTTTTCGAGAAATCGCTCGCACAAAATCGGTAAGAAAAAAAAGAATAACTAGAGCAAAGCTCGTAAAAAAGCAACAAAAGGTTTTCCGTCCTGTTTGACCTAATTTTATAGCATTTTTTCTTCAATATCTTTTTACTTCTTAATATTTTGAAAAGACATATAGAACAAAAGATGTAAAAATGACACGTTCTTTCAAAAAATATCAACGTGAGGGGCTGGCTCCTAAAATTAAGGGCCTAGAGGGGCCGAAAAATTTGCCTTAATATCTCAAAAAGTATAGAGAATTTGTAATACATTAAACAAGCAAAGTTGTTTCAAAATGTCAAGCTCGATCTATTCAAAAACGTATGGTGACATCAAATCCGGTCAAACTGGAAGTATTCAGAAAATGCGTATTTTTGCCGTTTTTAACAAGTTTTTGGGTAACATCTGTCACTATTAATTTAATTTTCAGTCCGTCGTCGTCTTTTCCGTTCAGACAGGAAGAAACAAAAGAAAAAAGCTTATCTTTGCAATAATTAACATAGATGTGGAGGACTTAAACCATTTTTGGACGTCATTTCTCTTTTTTTTTTAAAGGAAAGGTACTTCCGGTCAAACAGACGGAAGCCCTACTCGTTGATACGCAACTAGCTTTGCTCTAGTTATTAAGGTCTTCCGTTTCAACTGTAGGGTTAGGGTTTTTAAATATCACAGATAGAAATCAGGTTGGATTTTCAAGTGTGTTGAAATATCAAACTGAAAATAACTATAACTACACTTTCAGCGGTTAACTTTAAATACCACAGAGTCCAACACTTCTGTTTCATACTTGGATATTTTACTCGAAAAAGACACTAATGGTTATCTAACAACCAAGCTATATGATAAACGTGATGACTTTAACTTTTCTATCGTCAATTTCCCTTACTTATGCAGCAATATACCTTCATCGCCTGCATACGGAGTATATATATCTCATTTGATTCGATACACAAGAGCATGCTCTATGTATGAACAATTTCTAAAACGATTGAGGTAAATTATTGACAAGCAAATTGACTGAAACAAGAATATCAACAGTCTCGTTTAAAGTCATCATTTCGTAAGTTCTATGGTCAATACAATGACCTTGTCAGCAATTACAATTTATCATTGAGTCAAATGCTGACAACGTTTTTCATACCAATTGTTGGTCCATTATTTATACACTGATTTTTCCCGTTATTTCCTGATCATGACAAGAAGCACACGGCGGGTGTGACCGGTCAGCAGGGGATGCTCACTCCTCCATGGCACCTGATCCCACTTCTGATGTTTCGTGGGTCCGTGTTTCCTCTGCTCTTATTTTGTATTGTTTTATGGACTTTGAGATTGAATACTGTTCGTTATCCCCATATCTTTCTTATGTATACTATATACATATCTTTTGAAAAGAATAGTAGAAGCTATAAGAACTTAAACTTAAAGACAAAGAGACTTCCAGTGTTTATAGATGACAGTCATATTTTTTAAATACATGTATTGATTTATTTATTTATTTAAGAATTTTCATTTGTCCAACATTTTAGTTCAGTCTTATTGATAATTCTGAGTATAATCTAGAATAATATAGTTCCGTCTTATTGATAATTCTGATATAATCTAGAATATCATATACAACAGATATTGATATATTTTTATAATAGGTTTTTGAAATACATTTATTGACTAAATTCTAGGGCAAAATACGTTTTGTCAGACCCAAGATCCCAACTGTCGTTTTGTCATACCTTTCATTTTATTTTTCGGGGGACATACATGTTTTGTACTCTCTTCCGTGATTTAACCCCAGGTCCGTCACTTTTGACACCAAAGAACAAAAATGAAAATATTAAACTTCGCCCATTCTGTGACGTAAGCGGTCTAACATCTCATCGACTGATCCAACATCTAACTCAGCAGTCCAACATCATTTTTACTCCGCTCAGCAAAACATTAGATATGTTAGATTTTTATGCCGCCGTAAACAAAGTTTCGGGGGTATATAGTTTTGTCGTGTCCGTCTGTCTAGCTGACCAACTGTCTCTCCGTCTCTCTCTCTCTCTATTTGTCTGTTTGTCCGCAAAAACTTTAACCTTGCTCATAACTTTTGCTTGAGTGAAGCCATGGCTTTCATATTTCACATGTTTATTCCTTTCGACAAGACCTTTCTTTGGGTACCACCAAATTGGACCTATTGACCTTGACCTTGGATTTTGACCAACTTTTAAAAAAAATTTCCAAACTTTTACTTTAGCCATTTCATATAAACAGTAGATGCCAGGGCAATTATACTTCACATATGTATTTTTTGTGGAAAGACTTTTCATTGAATACCACCAACCTTGACCTTTTGACTTTGACCTTGGAAATTTTCGTACTTAAGAAAAAACTTTAACCTTGGCCATAACTATTGAACGGTGAGGGATAGGGCTTTTATACGTCACATATGTAATACTTGTGAGAAGAACGTTTATAGGATACCACGAACTTTGACCCTTTGACCTTGATCTTGGAGTTTGACCTACTTATTAATTATTATTTTATTAATTTTTTTAACCTTGGCCATAACTTCTGAACATTTAGGACTTGGGCTTCCATACTTTATTAACGTAATTCTTGTTGCAAGACTTTTCATTGGATACCAACAATATTGACCTTTTGACTTTGACCTTGGAGATTTCCTTACTTATTGAAAACTTTAATCTTGGTTATAACCTTTGAACGGTAAGGGATAGGGCTTTCATAATTCACATATGTAATCCATGTAAGAAGGCCCTTTATTTAATATCCATAACTTTGACCCTTTGACCTTGACCTTGGAGCTTTACCTACTTTAAAAAATCTTCACAAGAACTTTTAGAGGGTTAGAGGGAGTGCTTTCATACTTTACATATTTAATGCTCGTGACAAGGCCTTTCATTTGATAGCAAGACTTTGACCCTGTGACCTTGACCTTGGGGTTTGGTCTACTTATTAATTTTTTTAACCTTGGCCATAACTTCTGAACGTTTAGGACTTCCATACTTTGCTTACGTATTTTGTGGCAAGATCTTTCATTTGATACCAATTACCTTGACCTTTTGACCTTGACCTGGGAGATTTTCGTACTTATGGAAAAACTTTAACCTGGCCATAACTTATAGGGCTAGTGATCTCATACTATATATATATATGTAATCCTTGTGAAAAGACCCCTCATTGGATACCAAGATTTCCAAACTGATGAAAATATTTTACCCTGGCATGATTTCAGAGCTGTATTTCCTATGATGTTGCATTTATGAAAAGTTTAATCTTCGCTATTTTCTTTTTCATACGGGAGCATCAGTGTTTCACAAACACATCTTATTTTCGTATAGATTTTTATAAAAACAATTTTAAAGGTATGAAATTAAAATTCAGTTATCTTTTTTCTTCAGACTTTTTAATGTTATTTTGTAAAATACATGAATTTGTGAACGTGTTTGAACATGTATTTGTAATTTTTGTGAAAGTTCAATCAAAAGATACGATAAGAATTAAAATCGATTCTTTGTCATTCAAAAAATCTCAGCTTCCGTGTAACAAAACTCTTTAAACAGTTGACCTATTTGTAGAAATTGCACAAGATGATATTTTATTTTAACTTTTGTCATTTGTTCATTGGAAATCTATAAATCATATTAAATACAGCATGTACTTCTAAAATGTATTTTTGACACATAATACGAATATAAATATTGATTTTCAAACGTCAATCAAAATAAACGATTTTTTGAAAATGCTTGCATGAAAGTTGGCATTTGTTGAATTATTTCTTTACATAGTTTATAATGTTTAAGATTTGTTCAACCAAACTATTTTAAAAAATTTTCTTTTCTCAAGTGTTTAGAAGAAGAATTAAGTAGAAATACGTAGAAAATACTTTTTTTATTTCAACAGAAAGGTCCTATTATAATTACCTTGTGAATTCACATTTTACTGCTTAACTTATATACTGCATTTTCTTCATGTTTACGTATATATGTTTTAATTGCTGTTTTACATCTCAAATCTCCAAATGGAGGAAATTTAGATTCAATGAATGAATGAATGAACGAATGTATGTATCGGAACCTCACAGATGGAAATAAGTATGGGGAACTACTTTTAAAATAACATAATATTACACAATCCGACTGAAAATCATAATAAACATTTACCATTTTCAATTAAAATCTATTATACATTTTTTTCTAGTGAAATGTACAAGTAATTCCGACTTTTTACAATATAATTTAGTGAAATCAGGTGGCCCGGAGAGTTTTCAACCGTAATTGATGTATACAATTGTTATATATATATATATATATATATATATATATATATATATATATATATATATATATATATATATATATATATATATGTACATATATATATATATATGTACAAGTATATATATTTACATGATATGCTTAATTTTATAAGATTTAGGGAGGGGGAAGAAAAAAGAAATGAGGAGTTTGCATGCCACGATATATATTTTGAAAATTGAATGAAATTTATAAAGTGGATTTTTGCCGGACAGAGGGAGGTCCGCTCATTCATTACAAAAATCTTTCTCTTTTTCAGTGATCATAATTACAAATGCTATCAGGTCACCAAAAAAGCAAGAATAAGAACTTAGTTTTACAGCAATGTGTGTTTAGGACAAATACCGATTCAGTCGAACGAATTTGTTTTATTATACCTAGGCTCTGCCGCACATGGAACCATTAATAAAGATTGTTACAACGAAGTGGATTTCGTTCTATTCTATTCTATTTCAATGGAAAATGCGTAAATTTTACTTAATAATCGAATACATTGAGATAACGATTAGTACTAAAGTGCAAAAATCCATGAAACAATATAACAGAAGCAAACACGGACTTCCAAAATCTCAAAGATGGGATCAGGTGCCATGGAGGAGTCCGCATTCCTTTCCGACTGGTCTCACCCACCGTATACTCCTTGTCAGTCTCGGAAAATAACGGGAAAATCCGTCTTCAATTCAGTGCGTTTATCAATAAATCTGATTTTCTTTGAAATTGAATTCAAACTAATGTATTTTCAGCTTGAAAACAGAAGAGGAATCAAAATTGTCGAAAATAAATTAGTTTAACCCGTCCTCACTCACCAAACACACAAATCCCTTTCACACACGCAATTTAACAAGGACTTTTTCATAATTACAAAATCTTTTTTGAACTATATACTGCACTAATACTCTTATAAGAGCACGACTACTGGGCACTTGGGGGTATCTTTTTGAGGACTAAATTAAAGGAAGAGGCAAAGTACATCATTTACGGTTTCCAATTAGATATGGTGATTCCAATTCATTTTGGACTAATAAAAATATTCAAAACTAACATTATGATTTTGAAGAATTTCCTCCTTGGAACGGAAGCTATGAATATAAGTAGGATTAACACCTGTAGAATAAAATCCAAGTCCTCTAAAATACACTTTATATAATGAGGCTTACAAAGAAAAATTTACCTGTTTTGTCAGCAGGGACAGGAAGGCACTGACCATGTAATCTATTTACATGTAACTCTTTCTTTACTTTTGCATTTGGAAATACAAAACAATATAAGGTTTTAAAATTACATTGCCCCTCAATCGCTTACTGTGCGTTTCTATTATAAATCTGATATATTTAATCCATTATTAAGTGTCAAGGGTCTTCATTTCATGTCTGGCCCAGACAACTAGCTAATTCAATTCTTTGATTCCTAGTATCAATAGATACATCAGATTAACATATTAATTACACTTATATTACATATATATAATTATACATAATTACCATAATTGCCATGTAAACAAATATTACAATGTATTTCCACAAGCATTGATAAATGTGCATATCTATATATACATAGGAAATTTCATCGCTAGTTGAAGGATCAGTGATTCCTATATTTAGGACCTTTTAAAATTAATGATCAAAGGTCGTAACAGTAATAACACGCCCAGCAGGACTATAGTTAAGAGTGAAGAAGAACATGAACACGATAATAGACTATGTTTGAAATATTCGATATGACGGCCTTGTAATTAAAACCGTCGCTGTATACATATATTTGTAGTAAATACAAACTGTAATCTTGAAGAATTGGTGGAATATAAGATGAAAACCTTTTGTGATGAAAAAAATATTACTTATAAGTATACTAACTGCATCAATTCCATTACAATTTTTAAGAAATAAATTACAAGTTTATAAACTTCAATGGGAATTGAAGTGGGTCGGTCACGTGATCAAATCCTGTGAAGGCCGAAGGCCTTCTCAGAAGATTTGATCACGTACCGACCCGCTTCAATTCCCATTGATGTTTATAAACTTGTTATTTATTACTTATATTTAAGAAATAAATTACAAGTTTATAAACTTCAATGGGAATTGAAGTGGGTCGGTCACGTGATCAAATCCTGTGAAGGCCGAAGGCCTTCTCAGAAGATTTGATCACGTACCGACCCACTTGTTATTTATTACTTATATATACATCTGAGGCAGACAATTAAATATTTTCGATTTTAAATTATTGCACTAACCGTCCATCGTAGATTTTGAAAAATGACGCAAGGTGTAAATCGGCTTGCATGGCGGTTATGCTTCGAATTCATTAGGCTAAGGAATCTATTTCGAAGGGAATATTTTGTGAAAGGCTACTTGTGATCAGTAATAGTGAACAGATCGTTGTCTGGGAATATTTTTATTCGTGAAATATGATAATTGATGCTGAAAAGACACAAAAAACACGTCCGAAGTTTGATGATAAAAAGTTGGAGGAATTTCGGTCGCCGGAAAAGGATGGATGGATCCAGAGACATATAAGAAAGGGACCGCTAACTCATTTTCGCGCCAAATTATCTTCATGTTTTCGCAGCGCCCTCACCGGGAGGCATAGAAAGACTTCCGGTCGTATTAGCTGCAGTGTTTTCATCGAAGACTTTGGGGTAAATATTGCTAATATATTGTATATTTGACTATTTATAGCCTGCACGTCAATAATAATTTACATAAGGTGGATATCTATGATGCATTTTTGCAGCTATAAAGAGAAATTAAAAAGATAACACGTATAACATGAGACCATGCATCATGATGTTTACATCGTGTCGTTGTCGGTACAACATTATAAATTCTGAATAAAAATGTTCTCTCACTGGATGAAAAGTCTAGTTTCCGCAAAACTGAAACTATGCGGAAACCTTGCTGAAACTTGGCGTTGAAGTTTCCTGTATGGTTTCCGCAATGCGGAAACTATATAATAGTTTCAGCAAGTTTCAGTAGGGTTTCCGTATACTGAAACCATTAGGTTTGTTTCCTAATAGTTTCCGCAAAACGGAAACCAATGTAAAATTTAGTGAAACGTCAATTTAACGATACGTTTTAGTTTCAGTAGGTTTCAGTTTCCGGAAACTATTAATTTCGATTCCATATGGTTTCCGCATGCTGAAACCGTACTGAAACTTTTTCTATTTTTTTTTTTAAAAGGGTAGAAAAATCAACTCATATGCATATGATCTTTTTACTATTGATTTCGATTCCATATGGTTTCCGCATGCTGAAACCGAACTGAAACTTTTTCTCTACAATTTTTTTTTCAAAAGGGTAGGAAAATCAACTCATATGCATATGATCTTTTTACTATTGATTTCGATTCCATATGGTTTCCGCATGCTGAAACCGAATTGAAACTTTTTTCTCTATATTTTTTTTCAAAAGGGTAGAAAAATCAACTCATATCATCCTTATAATTATTTACACATTAAAAAAAATGGTTTTATTTTTAAATATCTAATAGTTCATATTCAGAATTTGAAATGTGCCTGCTCTGTGTAAACTTAAACATACCGATATTGATATCAATGATAAGCATATTATACAAGATCCTTGCTTCATATTAAATTTTTATTTCATATTGTGTCGGAATTCAAAAATATTATTTTTAAACAAAAACGATTCCTCTCACAAGGATTTTCTACATTACCCAACTCAATACTCCCCCTCGAGAATTGATTATTTTGAAAACATACATCCTTTTCACAAAACTACGATTACGTTTAATGTAAAGTTGTTTAAAAAGAAAATTAGTGTGTCTTCATGGTGCATGAAATACAGATAATTACGAGAGTGAACATAATCTGAGATAGAAAGGTTTGCATTTATATTCTTAATACATGTTTCTATTTATATGTTTCTATATATTCCTTAATGGATATCATTTCAATAATTTCAATTTGTTAACAATACATATTGACTATGAAGCCTTTTTTACTATTCATATATATATATAGTTCAATAGTTACATGTACTAGTTATTTTTATAATAACATTGATTTAATATCTACATATATGTATTTTATTTCCGTCTTCGTGAAAACATTTTATTCGTAAGCCGCGGTTTTACAGCATTAAAAATATTACAAGATAACACGTCCTGAAAATTTGATGTCATGGTTCCCAGGATTTGCAGCATTTTATGTCAATCTGATTAAAATTAAATCTTCCATTTGTTCCCCAAATGTTTATTTACACGAGGAACTCTTATATGTAAAAAGTCTGCTTTTGTGAAACAATATCCTGGGAGCGAATGGAAAATCTCAAAATTTTAATTAGATTGTATATTATGTGAAGGCTTTTTTTTTTATTTTGTTTTATTTCATATATCTTGCTTTCGTGAGGTTAATTAATGCAATATCACTGAAAACGCGGTATAGTTTTTAGTAGTATGTTCAATTATATTCGTATTGAGATGTATAATGTGCTAAATATGTGATTTAGAACTTAGTTTTTTTTTTTAAAATAAATTTAAAGTAGTCTGTAAGTTGATCAAATTTTCAATTCTTTACTTTGAACGCCACTCGCGGGCACCTGTCCTCACGTGCCACAGGTGGGGAGACACGTGTCGCGAAGACACCTGCTACCGTGTTGGTGTATTTTTTGTATATTCTATGTGGATTGAGAGGTTTTTCTACCTTAGAGGAACAATGGACTGTGACCAGGCGTAATATATACACGCAGTACATGGTATACACATCTAGCCGTTTCTAATGACACCAAGGTTTCTGAACATTCAAAATTAAAAATAAATCACACTGTATAAAACTTCACCTAAAATCAAACATGTCATATGTATAATGTGTTATGTAAAATATTTCATGGAATGTTTCATATTTAGCATAAAAAAATTTTATTTTATGTGTTGGCGATTAAAAGAAAATAGACAAATCTCTTAAATATTTATCTATCAATCTAATATAATAAAATTAATCTATTGGTAAGGAGAATATTTGCTATACTATTTCAAAAATTTCAATATTATTTTACAATTTCTCCACACAAAAAAAATCGGCAATCACAAAAAGAAATCGACAATTAATGGTATTCCTTGTTTGCCACCATTGTAACTTCAAATATTGAAAATATTTAGAGGTCAATGAAACGCAGCCTAATGAAAACTAAGTCTATTTTATTTCATAACTTTTTTCTATAGGTTATTTCTAAGTACATTATATTAAAACAACGTTTTATTTCTAATTTAGAGTCCCAAACAGAAAAGTGTGAGATTATTACAATAATAAGGAAAAGATAAGTCAATCAATAGCAAAATAATTATTAAAAGCAATTAATAATCCTGTATTATAAAGGAATAAAGAAGAATTTACATATGACATGTGTAAAGGACTATGACCACTTCTATTACATGATATCCTTTATATAAATTTGCCTGCAAAATTAAGAGTTTCCGTATCTTCTGTATTGAGTGACCAATATTTTTTTTTTTTGGTTCGTCATCTAAAGTTGAGAAGTATGGAGATTTACTATTAATAAACTGAAATATTTTTTTTTTGGGGGGGGGGGGGGGGCATGTTTGACGATCATATTTTTTTTTACATGACAATGTTATAAAAACAAAATGAATTTTACATCTACATAATCGATCTTCAGGAGAAATATCGGTAAATATCCCCCACTTCAATTTCTAAGCTGTGACAGGAAATTCCTAGATAACAGATAGACTTGTACATTCATGTTGATATTTTCTGAGTAGAAAATTTTCAACAATTGATGAATAATTCTTATAACCAAATTCTGCTTTTGAGTTGCACATATGTGGTTAATATACCATCAGCATAACTTTGTTGACTTGTATACCATTTTCTTTTTTCTTTTCTTTTTTTTTTACACAATAATCGAAGTACGTGTGTACATGTGACTTTAAATCATTCTATTTGAAAACATTAGGACAGCTGGGACAGTCGGAGTCCGTTTCAACAATAGGGTATTAATTACCATAATCATTTAATAAAGGTCTAAAATTCTCTTTTTATCCCCTTCGATTCCATAATCAATTTTATTTTATCATTCAAAACTGTTCATTCTGTTGCCATATATACAAGGACATTTGCATTTAAAACGTTAAAAAAATGCCACTAAACTGAATTTTCCGTAAAGAATTTGAATCACTAGGTGGCGTATCGCGGCAGAATGCTTCCCTCTCATTGGTTAGATTTTCAGAGAAGAAAGAAGGACAAAATGGCGAAGAAAACACCAAGAAATTGCTCAAGAAAAACAACAGAGATGAGAAGATCTTTTGATTCCACACTGCAGAAAGGCACCCCAAACGGCATATTAGACACAGGTAGTTATTTGTTACAGTTCAGAGCACCTTTATTTTTGTTTTTATCGTCTGAAATCGTAAGATTAATGTTGACCTAAAATGGCGCGTTCCAAAAATTCAAAATGACCATTGTACAGTTGTAATTATTGAGAAAAAGCGCCTTGTAAATCATTCTCAGCTTAGGTTGTTATTCATATAATTAACTGCTGTTTAAACGCATCCATGTAATTTGCACCATTGTATTTATCTTTCAATTTTTTCGTATGAATATTAGATTTTCTGCAGCGCGATCATGTAAAATTTACATAATTTAAAAATTACAACGTGTTGTAGTATTCCGGAATTTTAAATGTAGGTTGGTTTTAGAGGATAATATCGTTATGTACTTGTATCCGGTGTTAACTTTTTCATTTGGAAAATCGAAAGATTTGACCCCACGCTTATGTTTTTTTCAGAAAAGGCGAGCTTTATTGTTCATTATAGCCGCTGGATGTGTTCAGTGTTATTCTCAGAAGTTGTTTCTTTAATCGTACATTTATTTTTTGCTGAATTGTTTTTATTATTGATGGAAGACTGTGCTGCACAGCTGAGGAAGGGGTTCAATGTATTTTTAACATACATGCAATCTAGAATCGTAAATATTAGACATTGACATGCAAGAGGGCATCATGATGGGAGAATGCCATCGTGTAGTATTACTGTGAAATACCAATTTATACATGCTGTAGTCACGAAAGTAAAATTCCTGAGAACTTGCAGATTTTTGGGCTATGAAAGTGACTTGATAAATTTCATAATGCCGCACATTATTCAAGTTGAAGTATTTTATTTTCATACCATACATAAGGCTTTTAAAGCAAATGTCGAAAGTGAATAAACTATTTATATACAAAGATACATAAGCATCTTTTCTTACAAGGCATAATTATGATGAATTAAACTTAAAATGATATTTATTTTAAATTAAATTTTAATTTCATGTTGACACATATGCATGTTTTGATCTATATGAAATAAATAAGACTATTTAAGCAACCTAAAACTTGATTTAGTGTGCATGGTTTAATTCTTCATTAGAAATACTTACGTTATTTTTGTACCTTGGGCTTCAAATATTAAATGTGCTGCTGCACCGTGCAGTTTCTAAATATCAGAAATCACTTTAAATCATATAAACCATAAACATGATTTTCTTGATATCAACAGAACAGCTATTGTTTACCTGTATATAACTTCTGCATTATGATAGACTGGAGCTTGATGAAATGAGCAATTGGCCATTATCAATTTCTTAAGTTGCATGCATTGATATTATATAGTCATATACTAGTATTTGTTTGTTGCTCGTAGAAATTATGATATCCATTTAGAGAACTTTTTATTCATGTGGATACATCACCAACACAGTCTCTGCTCTCATCGGATCCGAGGGAGCGGTCTCTATGTACTACATTGGATTCAGACCCGTGATGTAAGAATCAGCACCTACTTCCCGACTTGAGGTGTGTCGCTCTAACCACTGGGCCACACTGTGTGACCCATTATGAAAATTTGACATAATACTTTTACGTCTGTATGACTTCTAAATTTTATTGACTTGATAAAATGACTGATACACAAATAAGATTTTTGTAATCTCTCTGTTTATAGCTCAGGGTTTGACATTAAGGCACGTCCGACCGACTGAGTCTAGTAAAATTTGGGCCCCGTCGGGTAAAATCTCTGTGTTCTAGACCGACTGGTCCTGTAGGAAAATTAATGAACTTATTATATATTTTAAACAATTCATTTATTGTCGATGAAAAAATAAGATTAAAACATTCCCAATCGCATAGTAGAAATAAAACTAAATACTTTCCAGACAACATGACTATAGTGCTATTTTTAACTACAGTTCATTGGTATTTGTAACAACTCGGCCATTTTCCTAGAGAGAAACAATAAGCTATTTATTATTCACGAAAATGGCTGAGTAGTTACGATTGTCATTGTCGAAAGATTCATGTTTACGACATCGGTAAACCATGTAAATAAATAATTAAATTAATTTTTTACTATACTTAAACACTTTGAACATTTTTAATGGTATCAATATTAATATTGTATACAAGTTGATTAAATTAGGACTAAACACGACAAGCTACATGTATATGACCTAGTTCTAATGTGACGTGTGCTGGAAAATTTCCTTATTTAAATATGGATTCTCATCGTCTGCACAGCAAAAAAAAGAAGTATTTTGTACTTTATATATTTTTTCTAAAGTTTGGTCAGGGCTAGTGGTGAAAGGGTCAGGGCTAGTGAAAATTTGCCATATTTCTATCACTAATTAAATCAATTTTCAACAATGGCCACTAAAGAGTCATAGTTCTGTCTTATTATATAAATAATTATCTGCCCTTGATGCAAAATGGAATAAATAAAATAAAGTATTAAATGGATTATAATTTTGAATCAAAGAAGGCCTACATATTTTAAACAAACATAATTTAGATGTAGTCTTGCTTTTATGAAAAATTGTTACTTATTTAATTTTTCTCACTCTCAGATATAATTGCTTTTCAAGAACTTTTAAATTGTGGATGTGATAGGACTGCCACTTAGCATTAGACCAGAGTGTGTCCATTTTAAAATGATACAATTGTCCATCATTTTTTTTCTTTGTCATGTTTCTATTAGAATTTTAACTGAATGTCAAGTGCAAGAAAATGGACATGCAAGTGGTTTTTGGGACTTTTCTTAGCTCAAGCTAAAAACAAAAACAGTTATTAATGTACGTTACTGTACTAACTTGATCTATTTTAATTTCAGATATCCGCTGAACAAATCATCTGAAAATTAAGGCTAATAGGAGAGGATGAAGAATACTTCAGTTAAAAGGTATGTTTTAACAGTGAGTAAGAACTTTATATAATTTATGTAGCCCTATTTTAGGAAATTAAGGACTAAAGCATAAAATTGATGTTTTTATTTTTCTATTGTTTTGTTAATCTCACTGTGTAATGTTAAGCTCTCTATTTATTAGTATTTATTATCATGATCATAGTCAGTTTGTTGTCGGGGGGGGGGGGGTTTACATGTAAGCTGCTTTCCTCTACTTTTTAAGTTTTATACAATATATTTATGTTTTCATGAAATAAACAGATGTTAACATTTTCTTAGAAAGTCTCATTTTGCGAGCTAACTACTAAAATTGTATGATTTATTTAAGATAAGTATTATCAACATTTTCAGCTTCTCTGCAACCACTCAACCAATTTCAACCAATTTTGGTGAAGGGGAACAAAATTTATAAATTTTATCCCCCCCCTCCTCCTGCGGGCCTGAGGGGTGGGGCCAAAACCACTAAAATTCATGCAATCTTTGAAAATCCCCTTCTTCTTTTCCCCTCCTGAACATCAAGCAGTCAAACTGTTGGTATGGTTGTAATCAGCATGGAGTCCTCTACCATATTTATGAAATTCATGACCCCAGGGTCAGGGATTCTAGTATTAGGATGGGTCTTATAGCTCTTTAGAATTAATCAAACCATTTAAGATGAAATAAAACCTATGAAAACATTAAGTAAATTTTGAAATGTGTGGCCCCAGGGTTAGTGGTTCCTGTGGGGTGGGGTACACAACTGGTGGTTATAAAATGGAATTGCATCGTATCTTTATTACTCTGATCTACCGTTGGGTATTAAGTAACCAAAGTAAGCATGTTAACTAAGTGTATAATTATGATAAACAAAGGTGCGTCTTTCAAATTTGTGAATTTTATGGCTTTTTGTTTAAATTACGAACAAAATTCGATTGAGTGGAAGTTGTTAGGCCTAGAAAAAAAATATATTTGTTTCCCCTTTCAGACTGAAAAATATAGGTAGATAGGTAGGTAATTATTTTTTTTTGAAACATTTTTTTTTGCTTCTTGAATCAAAAAGTGTATAGAAGTAACATTAATGACAAAAGAAATGGTGTTTTCAAGCATTTCTGTGACTTGAAAGGTAACTCAAACTTCTTTCGTCTTGAACATGTTGAAAAGCTTGCAAAGCTGGAGACTATAATTCCCTGGTTGAAATCTTGCACTTCATGGGACAAAAGCATTAAAAATAAATTTAGGGTTGGCACCATATATTAGGGTTGGTCGGGAACAAACATTTTTTTTTCTAGGCTTTACATGATACTCAGGTGACCTATAAGGTCTGTGGGCCTCAGTTGTTAGTCAAATATCATGAATCATGGTCTAAGGGTCTAGGTTAGGGGTACAAAAAATATTTTGATGAACAAGTAAAATGAAGAAAAAAATCCTAAATTTACTCTGAAAATCTTATCAGAAACAAATCCATACATACATATTCAGTACATTTAAATACATTCAAGTTTGTTTATTTCATTATCCCTTGTCAAGTGATTTTGATAGAGGCAACTTTAATAAACTAATGAGATTTTACAGTTGATAAATTTTTAGATTTTATTTTTAATTAAATCATTCTGATCAAAAATGCTGAAAATCTGAAATTAATCAAACAAAGGCTTGTGCTAGAACAGTTTTAGGAACTTGTCAATCTTATTAAAATTAAGGACAGATGAGACGTTCCTTAATAATAGATAATTTTTTCTAAGAATTTGTCATTGAAGTATTGCTACTAAAACATGTTTACACACAAAAAATTGAGGTACCTTACCAGGTATTTCTGCAAGATACCAGGGATAGTTTTTCTTATATAATCCTTTTGGGAAGAAAAAAAAAATTCGAATTTGAAATGTTTAAGTGTTTGGATTTTTTAAAAACATTTAGAAACTGGTTTAGAAATCAGAATGTTATTAAAATTTTGAACATTTTTCATACATTACGAAAATATACAAAACAGATTTTGAGGAACGTCTCGTCTGACCTTAAATGTTAGATCTGCGCACATATTGGCTAAAATCTAATGGCATCCTATAGAGTGTCACGCCAGACGTTAAATTCTATTAACCAATCAAATACTCGAATGCAAAAATTATTGTATTTAATTTATTGGAATGAATAAGTTTAGAGTCTGAGTTGTTCTGTATTTGATATTTGAGGTGACCTTCTATGGATGCTGTTAGATGTTGTGTAGCGAGTATGCAAGAGGATATAACATGTTGTTTTATTTAAATTGGGATTTTGTTAAACTATATTTTTATATATTTTCAATAGGTTGAAGTAACTGACTAGCAGGTCAATCCAACCTGAACTTGAAGTGCAAGTGGGTCTTCAAAAATGTGGACCACTCAAGGACTTTTCTGTTGGTTGATGATGGACTACAAACTGAATATTTAACAAAGAAATCCACTTTGGTGCTTATTGGCTACTAATGATGTGAACTTGTGCATTTATCATACCAAGTACTTTTACATTTCCTTGATGATACTAGACTTGCATATACCGAATCATTCAGGTTTAGTTGATTGATTGCAGTTCTAAGTTCCTCTCGCAAGATTATATCTCTCATGTATAAGACATCATTAAATGCAGACATTTTCTCTGTCCTCCTGTTGTGACATGAGAGCTCGGACTTAGTTGTAAAAATATTTATGATGCAAGAGAAAATAAATGGCCAAGACAATGTATGTACACGTTGATAATAACATTAAATATTCTTTGATAACTAGTGTGAGTGTGTTTTGTTTTTTCCAATATGAAAATTCAGGGGGGAAATGAGTTTTGGTTGAAAAGCTGGGCTAAATTGTATAATTTATAGTACAGTTTCTGTTGCGGAAACCTATGGTATACCATATGTATTTCAACCGTATACGCATACTGAAACCTTGCGGAAACCTCAAGTTTCAGCAAGTTTCAGTTGCGGAAACCTATGGTACACCATATGTATTCCAACCGCATTCCATACGCATACTGAAACCTTGCGTAAACCTCAAGTTTCAGCAAGTTTCAGTTGCGGAAACCTATGGTACACCATATGTATTTCAACCATATACGCATACTGAAACCTTGCGTATACCTCAAGTTTCAGCAAGTTTCAGTTGCGGAAACTATTTGGATTCGTGGACACCTTTGGTTTCCGCACTGCGGAAACTTGATGAAACTTGAAGTTTCCGCACTGAAACTTTGCGGAAACTATTAGTAACCTTAAGTTTCCGCAGAGTTTCAGTAGAGTTTCAGCCATGCGGAAACTATATTTTTCATCCAGTGTCTTGTTGAAAAGTTGCTCCTTTTATCTTCATAAACATTGTAGACTCAGGCCCTTAGGAACCGGTGAGCAAGGAGGAAAAATTAGCAAGTATACAGGCACGTTTCGTTTTAAAAGGGGGGGGGGTATGTAAATGTAGGGCAAGTTATCTGGGGAAAAAAACTTGATGTCTTGAACAAGCAAATAAAAAGGGAAGGAAATTGTCAGAACAATCTGTAGAAAAATACTACTAGTATTTTGTGTAGGAGGGCCGGTTGGGGGGGGGGGGACTTTTAGTGTACATTTTCAACAGTAAATGGGGAAACTGTATATGTTGTGGACACCCCCCCCCCTCACCCCACCCCACCCCCATCAATATAACCTGGTATGTGCTATTTGAACATTAGAAACTACCTTTGCTTTAACGTATCCCTTAAATAAATATTATTTAAAACTCATATGTTTTTCTTTTCTTTTTTTATTTGCTCAACTGAGATTTGTCCCAAAAACTGAAATTCCTTCCCACAAAAGGGGCCTGAGAGTTTCTCAACATTTTAAAGACTTGATCATCGTATTGAGATGTATTATTTACTTTTTTGTATATCTAAGAATTTATAATAAGGATGTTAAATTTTTACATCATGTAAAGATGAACACTTGTTCATGTAATCTCCAGGTATGTCAAAAAATCACTCTTCTCAACAACAGACACAGATTGCAAGCAGAGGAAATGAAGAATGCATAAATTTTTATGGGTGAATTTATCCTGACCACCATAAATCTATTAAGTAAGTGGCAATTTTTACTCATTTATATCACAATAATTTGTTTAAAATGTATAATTTTGCTTCACATGACTGTAAACATGTGTTATTTACATCAAAATTTGCATCAGGATAAATATCGAATACATGTACAATTGTACATGTATTACCTTGATTTATAGAGTGATAATCTTATATGTGAAAAATGTAATTTGAATGTAGTGGAAAATGAAATACATTTTACCATAGACTGCCCTTTTTACAAAGAAAGAAGAATCAAACTTCTAAATGAAGCACAGAAATATAATAAAAATTTTCATAGCTTAGATAGTTCTCAAAAATATTTTTGGATCATTACATGTGAAAATATCAATGTCTTACTTCAACTTGGAGAGTACCTGTCTAATCATTTAATATAACATTTTAAAGCACAACAACAATATGATATGTATGTATTTTTATTTTTAACACAAATTACTGAATTTTTTTTTTTGTTTATCTACTTATTGATTGTCTTTGTCTACACATGTACCTTTCATGCCTCTCTGGGGGCCCTTAATTGGAAATAAAATATTGTCTATTGTCTATTGTCTATATGTTCTTTGCGAGGGGATGCTCCGCCTTGTGGTGTCCTTTTTTCATGGGGATTGTTGATCTTTTTTTCTACTGCTTTTGTAGTTTTTTTTTAATATACTAAATAATGAACTATTATTATCCCACGTTTTACAGGTATATTTCATGGGGCTATTAAATTCTTTTCTTCATTGATTTTGTCTTTTTCATATTTTCAGAGTAACAGTACCTCTCATGATTGATTCTACAAGATTCTGAAGTTGTTTTCCCAAAAGACCTTGACCTGCTTCATAAGGGTGTGTTAAGTGAGATCTAAGGATGAATAAGACAACAAATAGTTGTTCAGTAAGCTGTAAAGCTTAAAATTGTGTTGCTGCATTAAATATAGCCACGCTCAAATGGCACTGAAACAAACATTGACATGTTGTGTGGTTTTTCAACAATATGCAAATGAATAAGAAATAATATCAGAAACTTTTGTTTTTTTCTGAGCCATCTCTCTCCATGGTATTTGTAAAAAAAAAAAGAATTAAGACCTCCAAGAATTTAATTAATGAATATTCTTTCCAAACATTTTCCCACTCCTTGGACTGTAAATTCTGAGTAAAGAAATGTGTGATGAACATTTCAAATTTCTATGTGATGCATACATGTATAAACTAAAATATACTACATGTACATGTACTAGGCCTAAATGTATGACAATAAATCTAACTTTAACTTAGCCATTGCATATTTTTGTATTTTTTGAACACCTAGTTTTTAGGCTCAAGTGAGCTTTTCTAATGACATTTTGTCTGTTGTATGTCCAACTAAAATTTTCACAATTTCGACTTCTTCTCAAGTACCTCTGGGTCAATTTAAACAAACTGGTACAAAGCATCCCTGGTTGAAGGGGAGTTTGAATTGTTAAAATGAAGGGCCACGTTCCCTACAAAGGGAGATGTTCAAGAAGAGACAAAAATAGGGTGGGGTCTTGAAAAAAAATTCACGAACCACTGGGCCAGAAAGTAAAAACTGTGGAAGCATCTTGGGATTAGTGTAGATTCTAAACCATGCCCCCCCCCCCCCCCCCCCCCCAGTTAGGCCGGGCCACACTAAGGAATCAAAGTTTTACGTAGAAATATATGGGGAAAAAACTTTAAAAATCTTCTTCTCAAGTTGAAGAACCACTGGACCAGAAAACCTGAAACCTATGTGGAAGCATCCTAAGGTAGTGCAAATTCTATTTTAAATCATGACCCCTGGAGGTAGGGCGAGGTCACAATAAGGAAGCCAAGTTAAACATAGAACGTAATATAAAAGGAAAAATTCTTTTTCTTAAGAACCACAGCCAGAAAATCTTGTGTGAAAGCATCTGGGGTAGTGTAGATTCTAAATTGTTCAATTTATGACCCCAGGGGTAGAATGGCGCCATGATTTAGAATCCAAGTTTTACATGGAAATATGTAGGAAAAAACTTTAAAATTTCTCAGGAACCACTGGGTCCACAGATGCTTGACGACAGGACCCCCCCCCCCTTTCGATATAGACCCCTGGGCTTTTCAACTTTTTTCTTATAAATAATCTTCCATTGACATATTTGTGATAAGATCTATACCAACGTTAACAAATCGAAAAATTACCTAAAACAAATGTTCTATAAAATCTACCCTACATTCTATATATAAAAATCAATTATAGAGAGTGGTTAGAAATTTTGTTGTAAAATGTTGGTTTAAGCAAATTTTCTGAATTGATAAGATAGATTATATCACAAATGTGTCATCCATATATATTTAATTTATGTGAAAAAATTCTAATAGGCCCAAGGGTCTATTTTAGGGGAGGGGGTGGTCCCGTCCTCAAGCACCTGTGGCTGGGTCAGGAAAGCTGAAACTTATGTGGAAGCATCATGGGGTAGTGTATATTTTAATTTTTTTGAATATGTAAAAATTAGCACTAGTCTAGTACTTATACATTGTTTTAAAAACCAGTAAATCATACAATATATGAGTTGCTTGACTAGATTCAGTCTGGTTTCAGGATGGTGTATTTTTTAACTGTATTTTGTTTTGTTTTTTAATGCCAAAATAATGTAGATATGTAGTTAAAAAAATAAAAAATATAATGATTTAGGTTTATTTTTCTATACAGCAATATAATACACTAAAAACATTAATTTCAGCCATTTCTAAAAATAATTATTTAATGAAAGTCTAAAAACAAACAAACATACTGTCATACACCAACCTGAAACCCAACACAGCTGTAACACCTATGTATGTATTAAAAACCAAGTAATGACTACAAGCAACTGCAAAATCAACCTTGCAACCCAAATGAGCTCGTCATAATTGGTCTCATCCTACACTATAAAATACATTTTATAGTGTATTTTTATTGTTATAGTTTTTTAAAAGACAGACTGAACACATGCAACTCGAGACATGGGTTAGATGGATTTCATCTATTTACTGTATTTAAATTTGTTCTCAATTCTTTGTCGTCATACACATGATATAAACGAAAGTATCTAATCCTCCTACGATTAATGCCACAAGTAAATTTTGCATAAAATTGAAGTTTTAGCGATGTTTTCTACCCATTCTTATGATGAAACGCCATACTGTTTATAGTTTCTATGCCTCCCGGTGAGGGCGCTGCGAAAATCGGAAGATGATTTTCCATTCGGAACTCGAATTTTTGATACGTCATGAAAAATCTAGAGTGCTCCGAAAGAGTCAGCGGTCCCTCACATATATGTCTCTGATGGATCCGATGGATTGAGACACATGTCCAAGCCAGTTAATTTGTAATTTGATCAAAAACATTCTACGGTTTCAGTAACTAAAGGCATACTTATCGTAAAACACTGATAAACACGGAGACACTGGCGACAGCTTTGCATTGAGCTACGAAAACGCCGAGGTGTTTGGCAGCTCTGTTCATGACATGATTGCAATGATATTTTCCAACAGATTACACATTTATCGTGAGTAAAATTCAAAGATTAAATAAAAGTTTCTCATGAAAATTAACAAAAGGTCTACCCAAAAAATAAGAATTAATGAACGTTAGAGACTGTGCAGCTGACAAAAGTGAAGAAAAATGTAAACAAACGCTAGGCTCTTAGTTTTCTTTTTGTACACAGGCTGAATCGATAGCCCAAAAACTGTATGAAATACTTGTTTACATTTTAAATAAAATAATTATCATTTTACTTGCTTATTTTGTTCATTTTTACACATGAAAAGCAAGTAGAGCAGGTCATTTTTAAGCGGTTAGCTAGGTAACCGCTTTATGGCATGGGCTCCAAAAAACCGGAAACTTCCATAAGGCGCTACCTATCGACATCGCTTTATCGCACGTAACCTTATCCTTCTGGAACCAAAACCGGAAACTTCCACAAGGCGCTACCTATCGACAACGGTAACTTCAGCAAAGCGCTTCCTATGATTTGTATACAGTTGGCGTAATACGCCCCCTGGTGAAAGATTGACAATATGCTGTGTACGAAGAGTGGCTATTATAACGATAGTGTAGTGGTCCTGGAGGAGCTGGGAACGATTTCTCTAGTAACCTCCAGACCAAGTGTCCAGCAATGATGCGGACTATGACGTAACACCCTCTCTCTCTGATTGCTGATTGTCGACCCGTTCAGACGTGTTTACCGATCCTCTGTAAGTCATTGTATTATTGTCACATATTATTGGCGACCACTAACGCAATAAAGTGCGGATTTTATATCATAGTATTTGCCTGTTTATTCCGCCATCACAGTCTTATTATGTAGATACAGGAAATACTATATTGACGCTGTGATCCAGGGTTTTTTATTGTCTGGGCAGCGGGGTGCCGGCCTAACCACGTGCTGTTAGTGCCGTCGCCATCTTGAATTTTTGTGACTTTGTATTTTATTATGTAACTGTATAGGGTTTAAGTCTTTGTGTTTTTAGTTTATTGTTTTATATACTCTTAGCGGATTAGCCGCGAGAGATTTTTATGCATTTTGAATAAAGTTTACTGTATTTTTGTGTGATCTGAGGACCGGTGTGATGGACCGGGAGGTTAGCTCGTTCGGTCTTGGTAGGGGGGCTTTGAGACCCGAGGGGGGTTGGTACGCTCGTGCAGTGGGGGGAGACCGGTATGGTCTATTAGGTGCCCCGTTAGAGTGCAGCCCAGGGAAAGTCCCGCCTACTAAGAGTGTGAAGTTTGTCCCGGGTGTTGCTAGTACACCTGTGCCCCAGGGGGGGAGTGCCCCGGATAATGTCACTCAGTATGGGGAGGGGGACATGTCACTCACACAGGGAGCTATTTCGGAGGGTCCAGGGGAAACACCCGGATGGTCCGCTTTCTATTCCCTTATCCAGGAGCGTCAACAGATATTAGAGGGAGCGGTTGACCGGATGCAGGGGGAAATGGGTCAGATCCACGGTGACCTTGACACTGTTAATAAGAGGGTAGACACCCTAGGTCGGGATATAGGCATGGTGAATGACAGAATGGATGTTTTTGGTCAAGATATGGGGGCCCTGAGAGGGGACATAGATACCCTGGGGACCAATGTGTCTCAGCAGTTGGGGACTATGGGGTCCGAGATAGATGCCCTGGGGACCAGTGTGTCAAAACAGCTGGGGTCGATGGGATCTAACATAGGTGCCATGGAGACAAGTATGGGGGGCCAGTTGGGTAATATTACTCAGATGTTGGCTGGGTTAATGAAGACCAGTCAGCCTCAGTCACCCCCACCCATGCAGGATAATAGGGTCAGTCAGCCAGTAGTGACTAGTAGCCAGGGGAGTCCTTGGGTCCCTAGCGCACTACCCGGATATCAGGTGACTGTTAGCAGCCCAGTAGTGACTAGTAGCCAGGGGAGTCCTTGGGTCCCTAGCGCACTACCCGGACATCAGATGCCTGTTAGTAACCCTGTAGTGACCGCACATAGCGGGGGGTATATGCCTGTCTCTATGGGGGGGCCCAGTGTACACATGTCTCAAGGTCATTCCCTATCCTCATTTGGCAATGACAGTTTAGTCTCGGGATTGCCGAGCACTATTACTTTGGGTTCATTCGCGTCAGGGGGGACCGATTGCCCAGTGCCTCCTAGCACGGGCCCACCGGTCCCGGGTCAGGTTGCATGGTGCACCCGAGCGGGTACTTCCGCGACATTGCCCTTAGCGTCCGCGCATCCTAGTGTTGCTAACTCGAGTGGTCAGGGCGCTGGCCACTATGGTAGGTTGGTTGGGGAGTCAGTAGCATTGGGGGGGTAGTCCGTCGTTTATGCCCAGTCAGGGGGGTCTGCATAATGCAGGACAGGGACATTCCCTGATGACCACCGCGTACCAGAGCCTATTGCCTAGCTTACTTCCCGCGGGTACCCGTAGCTGCATTAGTCGAAATATTCCAGCCGAGGTCAAAGGGGTTAGATATAACGGGGACGTAGAATGGGGTCCGTTTTACTCGAAGTTTTCTACCATTGCCGAGTACCATCAGTGGAGCGACCCCGACTCTCTGTTTGCCCTAAGTCTCACGCTAGAGGGGGCAGCCCTGAAGTACTTCGATATCCTCAGGCGACGAGGCGCGCTATTAAGTTTCCGTGAGGTCGTTCTCCGGATGGAGGAGCGATTCGGTAAGACTTCCCTTAGAGCCGCCTCACAGCTGGAATTTAATTCGATCTGCCAGCGAGCGGACGAAGCTATCGAGCAATGGGGGGACAGGGTGATGGACACTGCCCAGAAAGCGTTCGGTGGCGGTACTTCGCCAGAGGTATTCCAGGAGCAGATCATCGTTCGTTTTGCTCTTGGATGTAATGACGGCGAGGCGGGGCAACAGTTGATCAATAATCCCCCGGGGACTCTCGAGGAGGCAATTAAGAGGGTAAAGACGTATCAACTTAGCCGTAGGGCTTTAGCCCGCCGTCCGAGGGCAGTAAGATCGCTTTCTAGAGACCGGAGTCAGTCGCCAAGTTCAGGCTTTTATCGCGCCAGGTCAGATTCTGAGTGTCAAGATTTGTACGTGGCACGCAGAGAGCGCTCGGAGTCAAGGGACCGCTCTAATCGTGCCAGCGGAGACCGTCCTTATCGTGCCAGCAGGGACCGTCCTTATCGTGCCAGCGAGGACCGTTCCCCAGATCGTGCCAGCAGGGACCGTCTTCATCGTGCCAGCGAGGACCGTCCTCGCCGTGCCAGCAGAGACCGTTCTGATCGCCGCGCTAGTAGGGACCGCTCCGAGTCACCGGATTGGGATGCAGGTAAGAAACATTACTCCAGTGACTCGGAGGACCGCACCCGAAGATCAAGTCCCGAGCGAGGATCCTCGAGGGATCCGTCACCGAGTAGGGGCCGCTCTAGCGCGACGAAACCCATTGTATGCTTTGAGTGTCAAGAGACAGGACACTTCTTACGCGATTGCCCGATCCGCCAGCGACGGCGTAGATCGGGGTCCCCTAAGCCTTGCCTTAAGTCAGTAAATAGCGAGGACGAGGACAGACATCGCGCATCGAAACATGAGACTAAAGTTAAGTTCACTGAACCGAATGTCAAAGCGACCTATGTTATTCCGTCTGTCAGATCTGGTAGTCAAGTCATTGGTTCGGGAGCTTGGCGGATTCCGATACAGCTTGGAGGCCAACAGGTGCGAGCGACAATCGATACCGCAGCCGACATATCAATAATATCTAGTGACGTTTATAAGTCTTTGAGGCCGCAGCCCGAAGTTTTAAGTGACACTAATGTTAGGTTGGCTGGCGAGGGAGCTGGTATGACCGCTCAGTACCTCGGTTGTCTTAATATACGCATCGGGGATTATGACTTTGTACACCCGATCTATGTTGGTTCTCTGCAGGACGAGATGCTCTTAGGCATAGATTTCCTGCGTAAGCATGGTGTAGAGATTTCTTGTGAAGCCGGTACTTTAAGGGTTAAGGGCATCGACACTATATTTGCTATGAGTGTTGATGAGTCAGTACCAGTACTCGATGCGGTTTCAGCCCGCAGAGTGCGGATCCCCCCGCACACTGCTCAGATCATCGAGAGTACCCTTAGTTCCGATATGCCAGAGTTTATGCTGGAGCCAGCCAGTATATTTCCGCCTGGCATAGTAGCTTCGCGGACATACAACACTGCAGGCAACAAAGCCAAGCTGTGTATCTTGAACATGACAGACCGAAGTCATATTGTTAAGACAGGTACTAAGGTGGGGAAAGCAGTCCCTGCCGATCTAGTAAATGACACTAAGCCCACAGTGCGTCGTGTAAGCTTTGAGGGGGATAAGACCTATGATCATATCGCCCCACTCTTAGAGCAGTTAAATAAGACCGCGCCTGTGGAAGTCAGATCCGAGGCAGCGGAGCTAGTCAAAAAGTTTGCCGACGTCTTTGCCACTGATGACCTTGATTTCGGAAGTTTTTCCGAGATCGAACACCGAATAGACACCGGAAATGCGTCTCCTGTTAAGCAGCGGATGCGACGCACCCCCGCTGTTTTTCAAGGGGAGGAAGAGGGTCATCTAGATAAGATGTTGAAAGCCGGAGTCATCCAGCCATCTTCCTCAGACTGGGCGTCCGCCCCTGTGCTGGTCCGGAAGAAGGATGGCAGCGTCCGCTGGTGCGTGGACTACAGAGCCCTGAATAAGGTGACAGTCAAGGACACGTACCCTCTGCCACTCATCGAGGAGTGCATGGATACGCTAGCGGGAAACCGCTGGTTCTCCAAGCTGGACGCTAATGCGGCTTACTGGCAGGTTAAGATAGCTCCGGAAGACCGGAAAAAGACTGCCTTTATCACAAAATATGGGCTATTTGAATTCACTAGAATGGGGTTTGGTCTGTGTAACGTCCCTGCGACCTTTGCTAGGGCCATAAATTTGGTGTTACACAGGCTCAACTGGAAGATAGCCTTAGCCTTCCTAGATGATGTTTTAGTCCTAGGATCTACCGCACACGCTCACCTTGATAACCTAAGACAAGTGTTTGAGCGGTTCCGAGCATATGGCCTTAAATTTAAGCCTCGGAAATGCGAGCTATTTAAGACTAAGGTTGAGTTCCTTGGTAGAACCGTGAGCGAGCACGGAGTTGAGATGGGGGACCAGTACGTCGAGTCAGTGCGTGACTGGCCAGTTCCATGTGATGTTAAGGGCGTAGAGCGCTTCCTTGGCTTCGCCAATTATCATCGCAGTTTTATCCCCCACTTCTCCAGAATTGCGGCTCCGCTGTATGCGGTTACCGGAAAAAGTGGTTTCCGGTGGAGTGAAGAGCAGCAGAGTGCTTTCGAGGAACTCATTCAGTTAATGACCAATCCTCCAGTTCTAGCCATACCGAACAGTACAGGTCATTTCATCCTGGACACTGACGCCTCGGACTATGCCGTAGGCGGAGAATTAAGCCAAGTCCAGGATGGCAAAGAAAGAACCATTGGGTATGGGAGTGCTGTGCTATCCGCAGAACAGCGCAGATATTGTACAACTCGTAAAGAGCTATTGGCGGTAATTAAGTTTACCAGACAATTCCGCCATTACCTGTTGGGTCGAGAGTTCACAGTCAGGACCGATCATCATAGCCTGGTCTGGCTGATGAATTTCAAGCATCCGCAGAACCAGATTGCTCGATGGCTCGAGGAACTGAGCCAGTACAACATGCGGATCGTACACCGACCGGGGAAGAAGCATGTAAATGCTGACGCTCTGTCCCTGATTCATGCCTGGGGTACTCGACGAGAATTAGAGTCGAAGACTTGCCCTGCGGCGGATGCCGTTATTGCCGCCGAGCCCACGAGCGCTGGCATGACTTTAACACTGAAATAGACGATGTAATTCCTTTGTCCCAACTCTTTGACGAGACGCCTGTGCCAGCGGAGAGTCCGTCCGCTGAGGGGGGTAGTTGTGGTTCATTAGATCTTACCCTTCGTCAGGCCATTGTTTCTAGTCCTTGGGAGGATACCCCTTTGTCTGTAAGTGCGTCTGCACTACCCAGTTTCCAGATTACTGTCAGTGGGGTGTCGAGTTTAGATCCCAAGATTGAGACAGTTAGTCCTCAAGTCTGTCAGGTAACAGGTGACACTGCGGGAATCTCCTTATCTTCATACAGTCCCGAAGAGACATAGCTCAGAAACAGAGACATGACAAAGCTATAGTTTACCTAAGACAGTACTTAGGGTCTGGGGACCTACCTACCGAAAGTGACTTAATTATCTGCAGTCCGGAAGAAAAGTGCTATCTTCTGGAGAGGGACTGTTTTTATCTCGACGAAACAGGGGTTGTTTGGCGAGAACCGGATGACTCGGATGCGCCCCGTCGGCTCCTAGTGCCGCGGAGTCTCAGATCCGAGATCATGCACTTATGTCATGACATACCGTCCTCTGGTCACCAGGGAATCCAGAGAACTAAAGAACGCCTTAAACAACAGTTCTACTGGTGGCGGATGACAAAAGACATTAAATTATATGTCAAGACCTGCGACGTATGTGCCAGAAATAAGCGGGGTTCGTTGCCAAACAGATCAGAACTCAAGAGCTACCAAGCCGGAAGCCCGATGGAGAGGGTACATCTAGACTTTCTCGGGCCGCTTCCCCGAACTGATAGCGGGAACGAATACATACTCATGATGGTAGATAACTTTACCAAGTGGGTAGAGTGTATTCCGCTTCCGTCTCAGACAGCGGACGTTACCGCCCGTTCCGCTATCAATGACTTCTTTTCTCGATTTGGCTATCCTTACGAAATCTTTACAGATCAGGGCCGTAACTTTGAAAGTGAGCTGTTCTGTAAGATTTGCGCCATGTTAGGGATCCATAAAGCCAGGACCACACCCTACCGTCCGTCAGGGAATGGCCAGGTAGAGCGCTACAACCGCACTCTAATGGACGCGGTTCGTTGCTACGTAGATGGCCAGCCCAAGTCATGGGATAAGTACCTAGGCCCATTGGCTGGAGCGTTGCGGTCCGCGGTAAACCGCCATACTGGATACACTCCAAATCGTCTCATGCTGGGTAGAGAAGTAAATATACCAGCAACCTTGATGTTCGTCCCACCGCCTTCCACGTCTTTTCAAAATGGGGAGGAGGGTGAGGTAGACAAGTATGTACGTGATCTAGAAGAAAATGTTCAGAGCGCGCACGACATTGCCCGCGGAAAACTTAAAGTCGTGCAAAAGGCAATGAAAAGGTCTCATGACATTAAGGTCCGTACCAGTAAGTTCAAGGTCGGAGACTTGGTCTACTGGCGCCGCAATGCGGGAAAAAAGGTAGAGTCAGTATGGAGGGGTCCTGGGATAATAACCGAAGCCAAATCGGACACAATATTTGTGGTAAAATCTCGGCGCGAGGTCAAGGTCATGCACCATGACAAACTTAAAAGGTGCGAGTCCAGGCAACTCCCCAAATGGTTAGTAAACTATAAGAATAAGTTGCCTGGACAGTCAGTAGCGCGAGATGGGGATAGTTCTCCTACACATGATGTGGTAGCACCGCTGGGAACCGCAGACTCAGGAATTAGTCCAGAGAGCCCGGGGAGTGGGGGTCACTCAAAAGTTAGCCCCAAGCCAGCGGAGTCATTAGGTCCATATATGGGTACTCGTAAACGGGTTAGGGAAAGATTAGACCAATTTAGACAACCCCAATCGCCCAAGAGACCTAGAGCCACTAGGGGGACTAAAACCAAGAAATATTGTGTTTGCCTACAGTCTAATCCCAAGGGAATGATGGTGCAGTGCGACAGCTGTCGGGACTGGTTTCACCCAGGGTGTGTGGGTATAAGTGAGGATTATGCCAAATCTGTACCTCAATATATCTGCCCCGAATGTAGTCCCGTCGGAGTCGACACTGGGTAGTTAGAGTAGTTAGGTTTCCGCAATGATGCGGAAGCGTGTGCAAGTTTTAGTAGGTTAACATCAGGTTTAGGTAGACTTGTGCATGAATTAGTTAGTAGTTAGACATAGGTTTGATAAACTTACATGTCTTTGTAGGTTCGTAAGTGATGTCTAAGGAAGTTGATGAGTTTGTCTTCGAGGGCGGAAGCTCCGCCGAGGAAGAGATGCGGGACCGCAGTGACGCGGATTCCGAAGTGGCCGCACCGGCGAGCGACGCAGAGACGCCGGAGGGAGACCACGGGAGGCCCAGAGGTCGCGGAATCATTACAGGGATTCCAGATGTGCCGCCTCCATTGCCGCCGGCTGGACGCGGAGCGCCTATCCGACCAGAGCCCTCTTGGTCGGAGATTGTTGAGCTGAGCCTTGGGAGTCAGGAGCCTGCGAAGGCGCAGGAACCCAGCGCACCCCGACCCCTGGGAGTTGGGCGTGCGGGGTTGACCAGTTATGCCAGGTTAAGGTTATTACCCGCAGGTGCGGAGGGGGCGGGAGCCCGCCGTATCAGAGCCAGAGGTAACCCGCAGGTGTGCGGTCCACGCTTGTGGAATGAAGTTTTCGGGGACAACCCCGATGTTGGCTCACATTTGGGAGTACCACACTAGGGGGGTGGACGACCCCCAGGTGTTCATGGATTTTCTCCTGCAGTTAGCTCGTTTGCTCAGGGTGTCCCCTGAGGGCACCAGCGACTATGGGATGCTGGGTCATCTCCGCCAGTGGGCGGTCAGGCGAATGGGAAAAGTCGAATGGGGGTTTTCCGGTAGTGTCAGGGATCTGATGATCCGTTTCTCTGCTCATCTGGGTATTGTGCCGCCCCTAGAGTCGGAGATCCGCAGGGTGCGGATGGGGGAGTTACCCCACGTTGCTATGCTCATACACCCCCGGGTGATAGCTATTATGTTAAACGGTGCCGACATTATGGGGACTTGGAGCTGTATGGAACGATCCCGCTCTAATATAGCGGAATCCTGGGAAGACGAGCTCTTGCCGGAGGCCATGGTCAGCAGCGAGGTGGTCCTTGTACCGGACAGCCTTCCGAGCTCCAGGGAGAGCTTGGTGACCACGACTGTGGTAGCGGAGAGCCCGCAACCACCAGTTGTTGTTGTGGTTCCGCCGGAGGAAGGCGCCAGCGGCGGAGCGCCGCGGCCTTCTTGGTCAGCGGACCCCCAGGTCCCTCTGATACAGGTTGTTGACTGCTTGTGGTTCCCCCGGAGGATCCCGGGTGGTGAGGGACAGTCGGTGGGGGAGTTGTTGCGCGCAGACCACCGCCCCGTCGATGTACGAGTGGAGCTGGTGGGTGGTTGCGTAGCGTATGGTTTCCGAGAGGAGCCCCTCTCGGACTTAGGCAATCCGCAGTGGGTGGTAGCCCAGGGGATTTCCCCTGGGTCTGCGGACTTTGTTCTGCAGTCCGATGTAGCCCGCGTTGTGGGAGTGTGTAGAAGCAGGAACTTTGTGTTAGGAGAGATTGGACTGGATTATTCCGGTCCAGCCACTCAGAGGTGCCAGAGGTTTGTGCTGGCGGAGTTCTTCCGCCAAGCCACGTTCAGTACCGGGATGATATTGGTTGTGAGGGGGACAGCGGACGACCCTTTGGGCCGCGTCCCTACCCAAGATTGCCTTACTCTTATGGACGGGATGTTTGTTCCCATCCTAGTACCTATCTTTGTCCGTGGTTTCACTGGTGGACCAGAGCAGGTGAAGCTCTGGGTGGAGTCTGGCAGGCCCGTATTCTTTGGAATCGGAGGTCAGATCGCGGATATGTCCGCGACCCAGTTGTCGGGAGTTAGAGCTATTCCTACAGACCGACTGTTGGTAGAGTCGGATAGTCCTGAGTTTCCTTGTGGAGTTGAAGCGCCGATGGGCCCCAGGCACATCGGAGAAGTGTACCGCAGAGTAGCCGCAGCGAGGGGACAGGACGTCGCCTTGCTAGCGGGCCTGGTTTTTAGGAACTTCAGGGTGTTCTTTGGACCTCAGTTGAGGGGGTCGTTATAGATCGAGTTACGCTGTAGCCGGGAAGTGATGCCCGGATGTACTTACCTGAGTTTGCCTGCATCGGGAGCAGATAGTCCTGATGTCTTAGCCGCACTATAGATGTCGCCTTTGATGTACTAAGCAGAGCCTATCCAGATGTATCGGCGATGGACCACTTGGTGGATGTTAACAACGATGGACCTCGTGGTGTTCCGAGACGACGCGGAGGATGAGTGACTGTGTGATAGGAACTGTTAAATTTGTGATTTTTATTATTATAGAGACATTAATGTTTAAAGTTTCATTATTGTGTGAATGCATGTGTATGTATGTAAGATAGGCCCTGCTAGGTGTTAATTATTACTATTATTTGTATATTATAGTTTGTCCCATTGTATTTACTTTACGGGCTGGGACGCCCTCTTACAAAATGGGGAGGAGTGTAGTGGTCCTGGAGGAGCTGGGAACGATTTCTCTAGTAACCTCCAGACCACGTGTCCAGCAATGATGCGGACTATGACGTAACACCCTCTCTCTCTGATTGCTGATTGTCGACCCGTTCAGACGTGTTTACCGATCCTCTGTAAGTCATTGTATTATTGTCACATATTATTGGCGACCACTAACGCAATAAAGTGCGGATTTTATATCATAGTATTTGCCTGTTTATTCCGCCATCACAGTCTTATTATGTAGATACAGGAAATACTATAATGATATCGAATTCTTATTAGTATTTACCAAAGCATTGACAATACTTAGAACACTAACTTCTGTTCAAAGAACTGAGAATTTCGTCCTTATTACATGTACATAGTGCGATCGCGATTTATAGCAATTGTTAGTTTATTTTTGAAAGTTGAACGATACGGTTAATTATACAGCAGGTTGAAGGTTATTACAGACTGCAAAAACATCAGCAAATCTCTTGATCGAGTTTGATTTTCCTTGCCAAAGTATTAAGAAACACCATTTATTAAGTCAAGTCATACCTGAAAAACGTTTTTATAAAAACACCGAATACATCTGCAAGTTTTACACTTTTTGTAACGTTTTTATGGAAACAATAGGATTGCCTCCACAATGAAACGTTTGTTTTCTTCTCTGTCTAATAAACAGTTTTAAAAGCTCAGCTCCCAGGGGTAAATGCTCTGCTCCGTCTTTGATAATTTATTACATGTACAAACGATCATAAGGGATCACTTACTTTTAGTTTTGAAAAAAATAATGGGGCACTTAAAGTAGTAAAATTAATTTTGAAAAAAAAAATGGATAAATATATATTAATTTTAATCGGCATTGTGACCCTCTTCTAAAAATCAACCGATATTATTATTCACAGAAGAATGAGGTATGAAAAATCTTGGCAATTAGCAAAAATTTAAAATTTATACTTAGGGAAGATCCGTCCAATTCTGGACACGGGGTAATTCCGGACAAATAATACAGTCTTTCTCTTTTGTCTTATTATGTTCCCCAAACGAAGTTGGGGAACATATTGTTTTTACTCTGTTTCTTATTAAGGTCTTCCGTCTTCACGGAAGACCTTATAGTGATTCTACTGTTTCTTATTATTAGGTCTTTCCAGCTTTCTCTGGAAAGACCTATTGATATTCTTCTGTTTCTTTTTTTCCTTTTTCTTTATTATTTTTCCGCCGTGTGATTTTTTGTTTCAAGATTTATCGAAAAGATTTTCAGTCGATAGAAATGTACTCCGTAAAAGATTTTTGCAGTTGACCCTGCGTATATGAACTTTGACCCCTTTCGGAGTTACGACCCCTTTCGCAATGAAAGCTTGTTATCGCTACTCCTCCGAAACCATAAACCGCAGAGATTCCAAACCTTTATTAATGTTTACGACTGATTTAGTAGACTCTCCAATCAAACATTGCGAAAGGATTCATAAACTCCTATAATGAATTATTGCCCCTGAATGTTTGCGATGTTTACAAATATCAAGAATTTTTCTAAAACGACAAGGCGTAGAGACATGGGGCCAAATGCAAAAGATTTCTTGACCTTTGACCTTAAAATCTAGGTCAAGGTCAAAGGTCAAGGTCATTCAAAATAGGTAAAATTCAGCATTTTTTATAGCTCTTCTGTTCTTTACCAAATTCTAAACTTCTTTGCATCTTTAGTATGTACTCTTAAAACCATTTCAGAGATTCCATGCTTGTCCCCTAAGATTGAACCCTCTAAAAGTTAGTGCCCCTTTCAGTGTAAACCCTTGTTATCGCTACTCCTCCGAAACCGTAAACCGTAGAGGTACGAAACCTTCTACAATGTCTGCGACTAATTTAGTACACTTCTCATTCTATTAGTGCGAAAGAATTCGTAAACATTTTAAGTAGTTATTGCCCCTGGCAGTTTATGATGTTTATGAAGAACTAAAAACTTCTTAACGACAAGTAGTAAGGACATGGGCCCAACTGCATGAGATCTTTTGACCTTTGACCTTGAATATTAGGTCAAGGTCAAAGGTCAAGGTCATTGGGAAAGTATCAAAATTGCTTATTTACGGGCTTTTGGTTAAAATGACCTTGACCTTTGACCTTGATATTTGACCTTGACCTTTGACCTTTTATCAAAAGTTTAAAAAGATATATTCATTATCTTTACCTAGATTCAGCTTCAAGTGTAAAACTCAAGTTTATAAGGCTAAGTGCTTTTTTTTTTGGATGACCTTGACCTTTGACCTTGATAAATGACCTTGACCTTTGACTCAAAGGTCACAATCAAGCTTAATTATGTGGAGGTATTTATAACTGTCATGTCA